>NW_011358926.1:599322-697014 GCF_000735185.1 Notothenia coriiceps | reverse complement strand
GTAGCTGCTACATACTAAGATATCCGATTAAAGCTGAGGTTCCACAGATTATTTAGGTGTGTATATAGTATCATCACTGAGTGATCCGAACTCGCGACAGGGGAAGCAAACACAGACATCATAACACGTACCTTTACGGAGCTTTTAGGGAGATTGTCTCACCGTAGCTGTCAATCTGATCAAAAGACGTGTTCAATGGCATTAAAATGAGAAAAAACGCGGCTGAATCCGTTAATCCATAGGTTGATAATGTGTCTGTGTAATAATCTTTTTCATTTATAATCCATAATTCAATTTTTATGTAAAAATCGGAGAGGAAAAGTTAGCTGCTAATGGTAGCCAGCAGAGTTATCGCAGCTTCCGGTCTTTGCTATGCGGCAGTCTAACACACACACATTACCGAATAAGGACTATGTGGGAGTTCCCCTCGATTCCATTGACTCTGACGGTTAGAAAGAGATGTCACTTGTCAAAATCCAGCATGGCCAGAGATATGGAAAATCCACCCAAATGGCCCCAGAAGAGGTTTTTGTTGCTAAACCTCTCTTAAAAAGGTCAAATATCACTTGTTTTGCATCAATCTTGATACAGGGTACTTATTATATGTTGTACTTTGGATTCCTAAAGCTTTTAGTCAACTAACCCATCATCCAAGGTTAGTTTTCCTTTTCACTATAAGTACAAAATATTTTTGGGACGGACACTATAATTTACAGTTTTTTACCATGTTCAATCGGAATTTTCTTTAAAATAAAAAACATCTATATTGATTCTGACTTTTCTACATCCAACTCACAGGTTTATCATTACTTTGAGAAAAAATATTATTAATTTAACCCTTTTTAGAAGGGAAGATATGGTCATTTGTTCTGGGAATGTCATTTTCGAGCCTGAAATCTGAAAAACAGGCTCGGGGTTTAACAGGTTAAAGGTGGGGTAGGTAATTTTGTAGAAAGCAGCTCGAGTGTGCTAGAATTTGAAAATACACAGCCGGAAAAAATCTGCCACTTCCTTCTCCCTCCTCCAACACACGCGAACGTGCACATGACCAATGAGGGCACGAGATAAATGTGTGCACAGATGGAAGGCTGACAGGCAGGTAGTAGGCCATCCAGTTATTTTAGCCGGGCCGGCTACTACGGCTTCAACAGATTACATTTTTGTATGGATTTGTTGTCAAAGCACTTAAGATATTCAGGATGTTAAGAGCATTCCATGGAATATAACAAAAAGTGTATCTCGAGCCGGTTTCTCAAACTTACCTACCCCACCTTTAACTTACTACATTTGAGGCATATTTTTTGGCTTTTACTCCACTGCATTTTTTTTAATAAATTGATTTAGCTACTTTGCAGGTATGTATTTAGAATACAGAATATAAATCAACAAATAAATAATTATGTATATGTTAAACTACCCAGCAGTATAGCAAGTAATTTAAATAATCCCTACCTTTACCAAGTGAACATTGACATTAATGCATTGATTATAACTATAATACAAAAATGTAACATCTGAACAGCTGGAAAATTAGTACTTTTACTTTTGTACTTGAAGTATGTTTTGATGCCAATACTTTTTGTGTAGGATATCATATTTGTAGCCAATAAGTGTCACTATTGCGAATCATAAAGCAAATAACCCTGTGTGTGTAGCCATGACACATTATTAATGTATTAAATCAACTATGACTGCCCTTATTGCAGTATGTGGTCTTCAGGTAAAGCATTTGCCTCATAACATGTTTGTATCATCTACCTGTTTAACTGGAGCACAGTGTTCCATTGCAGGTTTGGGGGATTTGGCCGTCAGTTTTGATCCCTCACTTAACATCAAATCGTTTAACCGGCAAGATGGGGAACGTAATATTGTTTGAAAGACTTCGGCTGAATAACATTACGTTAGTGTGAAACTGCATAACCCGGAGAGTAACGTAAACGTTCTGCCATTTTGCCCCAATATAATAAAGCTAACGTAAATCAACGGACGTTGTAATATCCCTGCTGAAGTTACTGTTCTGCCTCGTAACCGTGTGTTTCTTGTAACCTGAACTGGGAGTGATATAAACTCGAAGAAATATGAGCAAAAACGTTCCTTGGACACAGTGTATGTGTAACTTTAGTTTACACAGTAAAAATATAAGTAAATATCCCGCCCGACATCTGTCCCAGACGGGTCGGGTTAGGGGCCCAGCCCGGTCATGTCACTGGAGACCGCCACACTAAAGAAGTATTCAGATTTCTAGGCTTCGGAGGAGGAGTAGAATAAAGCCTGGAGGCTGGTCTAGCGGAATGCTACGTGTCTTGGAAGCTGGACGTCCCTTTTTAAACCCCCCTCCGTCTTCCTCGATTACCACATTTTGGAGGTTCCAGCTCCCTCATCCAGGCCTGTCCGAAGCGGTCCGAGTCCCCGGTGTTGCAGCAGTCCTACGGCGGTGTTACTCTCGAAAAATGTCCGGCGTGAAAAAGCTTCGTACGGTGAGTAGATGTGGATATAACGTGGAGGGAGAAACAACTGTAATGCAAGCTGTCATCAGATAAACCTAGAGATTTTTGTCAAAAGTTCAGCCAAGTGTCTGTAAGCCGCCAGCCCCCGAGATTTAACACTCCTCCCGAGGAGTTGTGTGTCAAATAAATCGTATTAATACACATTAACATTTTCCTTTTTGGTGAAACTCGGTTGCACGAAAAAGCAGTATTTCTTGTCGATTACTTGTCAATTACAAGTAACCCTGCATTGCTGCTTAAAAACCCATTTTCTGCAACGCCTTGTTCGCTTTTCTGCCTCTTTACTGTAATGCACCAACTGCCAGGTGTGATGGTAACAGACTTGCTTTGACTCTGAATAGGCCGGTTGTAGCAACTTTCCCATGTCAATTTGGTCCATTCATAACGCTAGTGAGGGGGAGAAAGAGGCCACTGTGAAAAGGCAGTCTGATGCTCCACACAGGAATGCTGCTTACTTGTAGAACATTATGTGAAGTCATCTTAAAAACTATAAGAATAACATTGGCCATTAACTGTAAGCAAAAACATTTCCATGCACAAAGACCTTTGTATTTTGTCGGCAAAATCCTCAACGTGTGCACCTGATACATCCATAGTGTGCACTAGAGCAGACAAGGTGAGTCCTTTTCTTAGAGTCAGCAACTTATTTAATAGGCAAACTAGAATGTATTGGTCACAAAGCAAATGTGCTGCTTTACTATTCTTTTATTTCCAAAGAGAAATTCATGGGTTCACTCGGTTGTTGCTTCCAGCTACTTCAAAGTGAGTAATGACTGGTTGTCAATTCAACATACATATCAATTTAGATGTGTAAATGGGGGCATTCCTGTAATTTTATGGCAAAAACAATTCATATTTGAAGTGACCGACCAGTTGGTGATGAAAATGTTCACTAGTTTCCAGCAGAGACATTTACTACCACAATATCATCATGATTGATCTTTTGTGATTTCCTGAGAAGGAGGATGTTAGCTGTAGAGAGGAAAAGAGTTATGTAAGGTCTTCCGAATTAGAGTTTATTGTAAGTTCACTATAAAGGAATGCAGTGGGAAGTCCTTTTCAGTAGGTCAATTCAATCTAAAAGCAAGCAACATTTATAAAAAAAAAAAGAGAAAATGGAATTACATAAAATATGATTAGTATCTTGAAGTCAAGTAATAGTTGTGCTTAAAAGCATTTCTAAAGCAAGGATGAATACACAGTTATGAAGTGCCTTGATTTTGATGTAAGTGCACAGACAAAATATATACATCATGTTCCCATGAATGTAGGAAGGAAGAGAGGATTAGGAGCAGTCTGCTTGCAGTGGGAATCTGAGGTGGACTGAGAGAAGGTTTCTCCCTTTTGTGGAAGAACAGTCCTGTTTGTCTGTAGGCAATGTGTCCTTTGGGGGAAATGAGGCCCATCATAAAAGCATTTTAAGTACCTTTGTACTACCTATTAACTGTTAGTGGGAGCAGTGGGTTACTTTCAAATGGTGCTCCTCAAGAAACGTAATCACAAATAATGACAGTACTATACTTTTACATCCCATCGCACTATGGATTTAAAAACTTTTCTTTCCCATTTTTTAAAAACTTTTCTTTACGTTTTTGGTACAGATTTGATAGATTAATAAACCCAGCAAATGCAATGATTCCCTCCATTAGAAAGACAAACATAATATATATTATATCTGTGTCGCTCTTATTAAAACACAAAACGTTCTGTGTGATCAAGTCAAGGTCATTGATTTATAGGTCCATGACCATGTGTAATAAAGGGCCCCTTAAACACAGATTATAAATTGGAGACTGAAACCCTCTGAGGGCAAATAGCCTGCATGTCAAGATAACTACACTTAGTGGAAAGCATGGGGGAGAGTCGTTTTTGAGAGGCGAAAGAAGATAGATTTGAAAAGTGAAGCCATGGCATGGATGCAGGTATGAGGGGAAGGTGGGTGCGGACAGAGGGCGAATGTGTGGGCACGAGCACTGCCACATCATCGCTGGGCTGCAGGCAGCACACTGGACATATTGTCCAGTCAGTCCTCCCATCATGCCTCACTCCACTACCCCTCCCTTTGAGAAGTCAATACAGCCATTTATCCACCCAGTCTCTTTGGACAGAGCATGTAAAACAAGTCTGGCTCTGATTATCACTAAAGTGCCACGTTGTGCCATAAGACAAATCTCATGTCAAACATAATTATGGCTAGATCTAGGGCTGGGCAAATTGGGCAATATATTGATTAAATAGCTAAATCGTAATATGAGACAACATTTTCTTTTTTTTGTGACCAACTTTTTAGTGTTGTTTTTTTTGTTTGCCCTCACAAAAGGGACTTATACAGATACAAATTATATAAACAATATAGACTAAATCGTAATATGAGACAACATTTTCTCTAAAATGTTATAAAAGTGTCATGTTTTCCTTGTTTCTAAGGCTTCAGGTTTTGTCATGTTCTGATTTCGCGACTGTTATAGATCTTCTGTTATATTGTGATAATACCTTTCATTCATATCGCCCATACCTACTTACTTGACAACATTTTTGGATTGGCATACAGATGTTTAAATCAGATGGATTATTACAACTAGTAAAGTTCTATTTAGCTTTTTTCTACCTCAAGCTGTCCCCCACTTTAGTTTGTCTTTATCTGAGCGTGTTTTCTTCTGTTTTAGGATCTCAACAGGTCGACCAATGTGGTGTACCAGGCCCACCATGTCAGCCGCACCAAGAGAGGGCAGGTGGTGGGCACCAGGGGGGGCTTCAGAGGCTGCACCATCTGGCTCACCGGTAAATCTCTACCGTCTCCACCTATTGGTCATTTGCTCACAATGTGGTTCCATAAAGGTTAATCTGATATGGACTGTTAAAAAACAATGCGCTCATGTTTGCTTGTCTTGTCACATTTTCTGTTTAGGTTTATCGGGTGCTGGAAAGACTACTATCAGTTTTGCCCTGGAAGAATTCCTCGTGTCCCACGCTATTCCGTGCTACTCACTGGACGGAGACAACATCCGCCAAGGGCTGAACAAGAACCTGGGCTTCTCTTCCGTAGACCGCGAGGAGAACATCCGGCGTATTGCTGAGGTGGCCAAACTGTTTGCTGACGCCGGGATGGTGTGCGTCACCAGCTTCATCTCTCCTTTCAGCAAGGTCAGGAAACATTAAGAGCCCAAAGTCAAGTGCTGCTAATGTTGAATTAAAACTGTGACTAACATTGTTTGCCAACCACCTTTTTTTGATCACATTGATTATAAACTAGCAATATGTCTGACCAATTAATACTCAACTGTAGTAGATTAAGCAATAAAAACGTTCCCTTAATCTGTTTTTCAATGACGATAAGAGAAGATGAAATATGATATATCAGGATTACGTTTCAATAGGAATAGGGATAGGGACAATTAACTCATTAGGGCTTTGGAGACATAAAACACAAGTTAATGTGTTCATTATAATCTGATATCTAAAGGAGACTTATATTTCAACAGCTTTCATTGACTAAAAAATACTCTTTTACAATCTCCTATAGTACAATTTTCTTTTGACTTAAATAAGAAGAATTGCCCAGATTTTCAGTCAACTAAAACTTGATGAAAAAACAGGATGAGGTCACTAAATAGAAACAGGAATAGGACTAAATTAAAATGGCTGTCAAATAACACTATACTGATGCATATCTGTTATATTTAAATAGTTCAAAAGATCTGTTGAAAGGTTTTTAAACAGAAAGATTTGTCCATATAATATCAGCCGTGTAGAATACGTAATTCCACTTTAAACCACATTCTAATGAAACATATCTACTATTTTCCTCCACAGGATCGGGAAGAGGCGAGGAAGATCCATGCAGGTGTAGGGCTGCCATTTTTTGAGGTGTTTATCAACGCTTCTCTTGAGCTGTGTGAGAGCAGGGATGTAAAAGGACTTTACAAGAAGGCTCGCGCCGGAGAGATCAAAGGTCTGTGCAACAATGCTCACCTCAGGAAACCTCCTGCCAATTCTTACCGCCACTTGAACAATGATTCAAGCATTGCCAAGCCCTTGTTCACACTGAAATAGAAATGTAATATGAAGGCTGATGGGATTTCAATGACATTTCTTTTCATGGCTTCACATTTTTTTGTCAGGTTTCACTGGGATTGACGCAGATTATGAGCGTCCTGAGGCGCCGGATCTTGTGCTGAAAACCGGAGAGCTCACAGTGAACGAGTGCCTGCATCAGGTGCTGGAGCTGCTCAGGGAGCAGGTGGGTGTGGCATCCTCATTGTCAGTTTACATTTCTGTATGACATTTTCCCTGGGACAGGACAAATATTATATTTAAACCCCACAGGTTTTAGCTGAGGGATGTGACAAAGAGACATCTGTTCAAGTGACCTTAATGTAAAATACATAAGGGCCGTCAGTACACAGATTATATAGCCTATCCTTGTTTAAATAAGTGTCCATTGTCCCAAACTGGTTTAATGTAATCAGGGATGGGCTATATTATCAGGCTTTCACAAACAATGATTTTAGACATTTAGAAAAGACTTGAAAAGGCAGGGCTTTTAACAACCATTGGAGTTGTTTGGTTGCCAACAGCAGATTAAGCATTAATCCCAGAGAAAACAATAATTACCGCTAATCAACTGAAAGAATTTAACCACAGCTTACTTAAGGAATACAAACATATGATATCAGAATAAACATTTAAAAGATTATTATCTTATTTGAAATGTGCTTTGGATTACTAGAAAGGTGCCTTCTGTATATTAAAAGATGTTCACCATTACAACTTTTACAGATGAGAATAAGTAACATTTTAATTTTAATTTTGCACTCAGTGAGTGACTTTTTGCCATGCCCCGACATGCAACACTGCTTCTGCTGCCGAGAGCAAAGCTATGCTGAAAGAAAAGTCGTATATGCTAAGGCAGAGGTGACTTACATTTAAATAAAAACATGCTGCAAAACCAGTTGGGGAAATATTTTCTGAAAATGGCCTCGTGTTCACTATGGCTGAGAAGACTATTATACCCTGGATCAGAATACAAGCATGCACACATACATGCATATGTGTTTCATAATGAGTTCCCAAGAAAATGTTCATTGATACACAAGTTCTGTGTGATTTGCATAACCACCGGCATTCCTTTGAAAGATGGCAGTAGAACAATGTTGGATATGCAATATGAATGATCAGGCAACTGGTAATATTCTTGCATTCCCAAGAGTATTACCCTTTTTGATCTCCTTACATGCAATGCCAATAATTAGTTTGGCACCAGTATGGGACACCAATGGCCAGTTGTGGCACATTTTTTGAATAAATATCAAACACATTGTCTTTTTCAAATGCACAACATTCTTTACTTCCAACTTCTCTTCACTTGGTCTTCACTATGGGAATGGGTCGATTTGTATTACTATGAAACGTTTTGTATTACTATGAAATACTTCATTACATTAATCAGATTCAAATTAAATGAGTTGCAGTCTTACATTACCCACAGTATCTCATTCTGATGTTAATAATATGTGTGTGTCCTTGTATACAGAACATTGTACCAGGCGAGATCATGGAGGAGGTGAATGAACTCTTTGTTAAAGAGAACAAACTGAATCTTGCTGTGGCTGACGCGAACACGCTTCCTACCATCAGCATCACCAAGGTAACGCACTGCTCCAGTATACAGGATTCTTCTAATAATACTGCAAATGGACAAGGAGGGCAATACTGGACATGGCAGTAGTCTGGTCTAACTTCTCTGGGTACTAATGAAAACATAAAAGCCTAGCAGGCATGCAGCAGCGTGGAAATAATGATAATTGAATCAGAGCAGCACTTCAACCTTGACAACATATAAATTAACCTTCTTTTTAATTGTATATTCTCTGTGGGGGGATCAAATGGTTAATTTCCACTTTTCTATTTGTGTATTTGAAATAAGAACGAAACATATTATTATTTATCCATAAGCTGTGTATGTCGCTTAAGACCATCTTGTTATGGTTTAGTGAGAAATTAATATATTGACCATAAATATGTCAGCAGAGCAATACGGCTGTTTAATGCTGTTTTAATACCCTATGTCGTCCAGTATTAAAACCACCACATTTTCTTGATGCTTTTATTCCTGGTGTAATTACTGATTTGATGGTACTCCACCATCGGGGCAGTTAAATCCAGGCGTTAAACGTCTATAATGCTGAATCTATTGGGTGTTTATTCTTTGTCCACAGCTGGATCTACAGTGGGTGCAGGTCTTGTCAGAAGGCTGGGCCAGCCCGCTGAAGGGCTTCATGAGAGAGAGAGAGTTCCTGCAGGTCTTACACTTCGGCAACCTGCTGGATGGTGAAAGACGAGAGGACACATATTTACTCTTCTTATAATCGCCAGGACACACACACACCAGTTTCAACCTGGCTATTATCGTTATGCAAAAAAACTAATGCGATGAATTTTTGAACAGAAAAAAGTTGCACCCTATTTTTAAACCAAGCTACTCAGTCACACCCATACAAACAATTGATATGTACCTAGAGAGAAAAACGTTTACCACAGAAACAGAAAAAATAACAAAAAGCTGGCTGGACAACACAGAGCCATTATATAGAGGCTTTTTTTTTACATTTCAGTTAACTATCATCTATCCCCCATGCTTTTAAACATACTTTTTCTTTCACTTGTCTATTTCAACAGTTGTCTTTACTTTTTGCAACTATTTAAAGTGCTTTATAATTAATTTTCGGCCACAGTTTAAAAAAAAATGTGGCTGCTACCTAATTTTAATGTCCTCTCACTTGCAGCATGTGGTGTCCAAGTGTATTTGACTCAATATAGGGGTATATTTGTTCTAATTAAAGTGTATTTACTAGTCCTGGTCCGGGATAGCAGTAAATTGCTTAAATATTAGTTCTGGCACAATATTTTCTTTTGTGTACCGCTTAAGTTAACCGTATCGTCATTTGTCTAAGGTGGGGCCATCAACTTGTCAGTGCCCATTGTGCTGCCTGTTACCTCGGAGATTAAGCAGCAGCTGGACGGCTGTGCGGCGGTCGCTCTGGAGTACCAGGGTTCACGCGTCGCTATTCTCAGGAACCCCGAGTTCTACCCACACTGCAAGGAGGAACGCTGCGCCAGGCAGTGGGGCACCACCTGTCCACAGCACCCTCACATTAAGGTGATAAGGCTTTCATCAAATGTCTTCAACACGTAGTTATAAACGATATACCTTCCACATTATCGATCTGCAAACTCACTTTGTTTGCCTGGGATATAGAGTGATAATATTTAAATGTGTGATTTTTGGAAAGTAAATCATAATTATAGTATTCTATTATGCTATTCTAATTCTCCTTTTATCACCTTGTGCAGATGATTTTGGAGGGAGGTGATTGGCTGGTAGGCGGTGACCTGGAAGTGCTGGAGCGAATCAAATGGAACGATGGGCTCGACCAGTACCGCCTTACTCCACAGGAGCTGAAGCAGAAGTTTAAAGACATGAAAGCAGGTTAGAAATGACTTAATCACAGACCTACAGCGACTACAAGAGAAAGCAAAAGGGCTTACAATGTGTGGCAAGTAGCTACCAAGGTGACACTTAAGATCAATACCATTACAGAAACAAAATATCCTTCGCAGCTGGGGAAAAACACAAATAAACATACAAATGAAAGCAATGTATTTAGCAGTGCACCATTTGTCTTTCAGAAGAACCTGAAAAAGGACCAGATGCAAAAAGTAAAATGGTAATTTTTTAGCTGCATGATGATTTTTGTGATCTGTGTGCAGTGATCAATGGAGACGTATAGTTTCTTTGAAAAGTAAAGAACAATGAAAAAGAACTGTCTCTTGCTCACTAAGATTTGAATACTATGTTCAAAGTCTTGTCACTTATTCATCTGCAGCACAACAGGATATGGGTCTTCTGTTTCAATGCTTTGCTGCTCTTTGGTTCAAGTGGCAGTTTTGTTACTGGTGCTAGCATGTTGTTGTGATGTGCACAATTTGGCTGACACTGTTTTATATGTTCTTAATGTCAACAAACCCAATGAACAGGAAAAACCTTTCCGAGCTCGTAATTGTTATTCTGGAACTTAATGACATTGAAAGAATAAGCTAGGCTTTGCTACATTTAAACAGTTACTTACACTTACTTAATACAAACCACCTTAAAAAAGATACATTCATTGTTGGTTTTAGTCTTTTTTGTGGGATTTGTTGACAATAAGATAAATATAGAATATAAACACCCTTTTATCACAAACCACAAGCAATTTAAGCAATTACACTGTTTTTCATACATTTATTATAGGTCTCAGATATATAGAAAACATGTCTCTGAAGTGTTTGGCTCCAAATACCAAACAGATCATTCTAGC
Source organism: Notothenia coriiceps (assembly GCF_000735185.1). Classification (NCBI taxonomy): domain Eukaryota; kingdom Metazoa; phylum Chordata; class Actinopteri; order Perciformes; family Nototheniidae; genus Notothenia; species Notothenia coriiceps. The sequence continues at coordinate 686,147 of NW_011358926.1, read as the reverse complement.
ATCCCATAATCCCCTCTGTTTCAGCCCTGTTTCAAAAGTGCTGATTCTCTGTCTGTTACTTTAGATGAAAATAAGGAGCCCCTCCCCACGCCCCGCTCTGAGAGATATTTGNATAAACAAACACAAATAGCGTTGTGCGTTCCCATTTTCACTCTCGTCCACCGAAAACATGTCTCGTGCGGTACTGGAGCTATCAGGCCATTGAATGTTGCGCTGGTGGAAGACATTCTCTGCTGCCTTCTTAAAGCGTTTACGTCCCTCCACTTCCGTTTTCGCTTCTCATGCTCTGATTCGCTAGCTGAACAGCCAATCAAAGTGATTTATTTGGCCCCGACTGCCCCGACCGTCCGCATGGCCGCGGTGCGTCCGCCCATGAAAGGCCAGATAAGGCGTGTCACGGCCGACGTGGGCGGGACACACCAAATTGAGTTTGGGCGACAGGGCACGCCTTCATCGTCCGAATAATGTACTCAGCGCAAGTTCAATCAGGGAAGACAAACATTATCGGGTGCCACACGTTATCTTCAATAAGTGATCAGGGGCATCACGCCCCGGCTAGCCAATCATCGCACCTGCTAACCCTTTAAATCTGCTCTCCTCCTCTCCGTCAGTTGTCATGTTCAGGTGTCAACGCACAACCCTCCCTCCACCCCTTCGCCTCCTGTTCTCCTAATACAAGCGCAAGCTGAAACCTTCCCCTTCAGATCGGGAGCCGAACTACCTATCACCCACCACCACAGTGTCGTAGACCCCCCGGGTGTCATCAGAGCGCGTTCTTCCCTCCTAATGATCATCCTGCAAACCCGGGGCCTAATCGCCGAAGACATCATTACAGTTACTTTGTTGTAGATACGTCAATCACTATTCCTCCGCATGTCATGGGTCCCGGATAATAAAACATGTATTTTATACATCACGTCTCTCCTGATTGAAACACGAAAACGGCCAATCGGCTTGGTGTGTCCGGGCTTAAGTGTTGTCCAGCTCGGAGGCGCGCGCGATATTGGCTTTTTTTTTTTATATCAAAATGTGATTGTAGTTCGTTTTCAACCGTACCAACGGTACTTAGAAGACGTCATTTGTGTTCTGAATAACGTTTTGTTCATGAGTTATTAATCCGTGAAATCAGAATCTCCCAATATCGTTCCAACTTTACTTGAAACTAAGGCCCAGAAGACCGTCTCATTTCGTAGACCGCTCGGTTTGCTGTTCCTTCACTTTATTTTTATATACATTTATTTTGGACGAAAACTTAGCGTGAGAAAAGGCAAGTTTGGCGTGAGTGCGTGAGATATGGGTTAATTGCGTGACTCACGCTCAATGCGTGAGTGTTGGCAGCCCTGTTAGCTACCTAGTTAGCCTTTAGCATGACTGGTTTATAGCCCTCCTGTTTTTAACTGGATTTACATTAGGCTAGGCTAGTGGTAGCTTTAACTCAAACATAATGCTAGGTATTTGTTGCTTCTATAAATAATGTTTAGTCAGATTATAATTTATGATGTTCAAATGAGATGGAAATACCCTGGATCCTTTTCACTTCATGAATGACTCAGATATGAATCCTGATGAATACTTTTGGACTTTAGAAACGAGGACATGAATCTCTGGTGTTCTCTCTACATATACATCTCTTTATTGCACACAGTTAGTTCTCATTCATAAATTACACCAATAAATAGGTTTGAAGCTTCAGAGAAAATAAACAATAATCACGTTCAGACCTGAAGAGAGTTAGCAATAACCTGTTTATATATAAAATCACATTATTGTACTGTAAATACAAACTGTTATAACACAACAGTGCTGCTGTCACTGGGGGGGCACAGAGACACTGAGAGCTTATTGAGTTATAGTTATTAAAGGTGAGGTAGGTAATTTTGGAGAAACCAGCTCGAGTGCGCTAGAATTAGAAAATACGCAGCCGGAAAAATCGGCCCCTTCCTCACAGAGCCCCTCCTCCAACACACACGAACGCTCACATGACCAATGAGGGCACGAGATAAGTTTGTGCACAGATGGAAGGCTGACAGGCAGGTAGGCCATCCAGTTACTTTAGCCGGGCCGGCTCGGATGATTGGTCGTACTTTTTACAGTACTACGGCTTCCACAGATGACATTTCTTATGGATTTATTATCAAAGCACTTCATATATTCATTGCTTTCGGGATATTAAGAGCATTCCATGGAATATAACAAAAAGTCTCCAAAAACATCTCCAGCCGGTTTCTCAAACTTACCTACCCCACCTTTAAGGCTTTAATCTGTTTAGTACTTTATCTGTGCAGCTCTTAAACGAGAAACTGTATGAACTACAGAGGGAGAGGTGCATCGTGGGTAATGTAGGCACCAGGTTCTCAGGGAGGCACAACATGAATACAGCCCATAATATCAACACCAGGTGGATCATGGGAGCATTTTCTCTTAGACAGCAGTGTTTTCAGCCTTTGTTGATCCTGGTACAGAACTGGGAGATGAGTTGAAGGTCGTTGGGACACGAGCATCACAGAGACCCCCCTCTCTGTTTCCTTCTCTCTCTAACCCCCACTCACACCAGGATCATCTTCTGGGTCAGAGGTCTGTCCAGGACCCGGTTCAGAGTCGTTTAGATGTATCCATGGCTGTTGGCCTTGTGATCAGAACCCCCACAGCACCTGAGGAGGACTGTGGGTATTTGTCTTTTGGGATCCGCCCACAGATCCCAGAGTGGTTCTGCCCCCCCCCCCAACCTGATGGGGTTATGTGTTGCTCTGAATAGGTGCTGATATATAGCTTTGAGGGGGTTTTAAAGACAGTCCTTTAACCCCCCAGCTCTAAATAACCTCAGTGTTCAGTTTCTTCTTCTCTGGTTCGGCTACGTTCAGGAAGCTGATCTGACCTTGCGGGGGAGTACTATGGGACACACTCTCCGTCCAGCACTTGCGGGTGTCCCCCGAAGGTCATCCAGTCACCTTAAGGGGGAGACAATGGGGACAGACATCCTCGTCCAGTCACTTACTGGGGGGAGTAACAAATGGGGACAGCACATCTCGTCTAGTACTTCGGGGGAGTAACTATGGGGACACACAGACATCTCGGTCCAGCTCACCTTGCGGGGGGAGTTACAATGGGGGACCAGACAATTCCGTCCAGTCACTTGCGTGGGTGTCGAAAAGTCATCCAGTCACTTCGGGGGAGTAGCCCAGATTGGGGACACACAGGACATCTCGTCCCGTTCACTGCGCGGTCACTGCGGGGGAGTTACTTGGGGACACCAAGAACATCTCGTCCAGTTTCACTACGGGGGTACAATGGGGGATACACAGACATCCTCCCAGTTCACTACGGGGGAGGTAATATGACACACAAACATCTCCGTCCAGTCACTTTACGGGGAGTACATATGGGGACAGACATCTCCAAGTTCACTACGGGGAGTAAATATTGGACACACAGACACTCCGTCCAGCATTGCCGGGGAGTTCAATTGCTACCACAGAAATCGTCCCCCAGTACTTGCGTGGAGGGTACTTATTGGACACACGAGACATCTCGGTGCAGTCACTTACGGGGGGACAGGGGGAGTCCAGAGGCACGTCCTTGCCCCCCGAGACACTCCCCTGCTATTGCCCCAGAGGAACCAGACGGACGGCGTACCGGACCACCAAAGAGCCCGGAGCGAGCACTCAGTCTGGACCCGCTGACGTGACACCCAAAAAAAGCACACTCGATTGCCACGGAGGGGCGGCCTGCCGCACTTGGCCAAGGAACGCATGAGGGCGGCCCGAGTCACCTCCGACGTGCTCTGGGGTCCTACTGAACGCGGGCCGCCGGGACGGAGGTGCTCCCGGCCGACGAACCTGGCTCGTCCTGCCCAAGGGGACACGAGACGTCCCGGTCCCCAAGTCGCCCCGTGGACGGTCTGGCACTGTCCCTGGTCTCCTTGGGTGTCAGTAAGCTCTGGTCTCCTTGGGTCTCTGGTCTCAGTATGTTGGTGTCCTTGGTTCAAGGACTGCTGCTCCAGAAGTCCCACTGCAGTCACCTTGCGTCGCACGTGGGGGGGAAGGAGAGCTCTCAGGTCGACTCGCAGACTAGCCGACCACCACTCGGACCGGCGGCACTACGACTGCGGCCGGGAGGAACGACGTCCCCAATTGACCGTCCCCCCCCCCCTTGTCGTCCCCCCGCCCCTGGAGTCCCCCCTGTTCGTCCCCCTTGTGTCCCCCTTGTTGTCCCCCCCCTNGGGGGGGGGTTACCTTGGTTGGTTATTGGCTAATGGTTACACAAGCCAAAAAATCGTTATGACATCATAAAGTGGCCAAAATCTGATCAGGTCATTTTCAGACAGGTTTTTATTTAAATGGATCAGGACAAAAAGAGAGCAAATCTTTTTTCCTGAAACTTTCAGAATCTCTTTACACAGAGGGGACACATGTTGATGTATAAAAGACAGGAAAAGTGGATTTTGCATAATAGTTGACCTTAAATGCTAAATGAGTTGTGAGTATTATGGGCATGTTTTGTGTGAAAAGTATTCAAATGCACAAGAAGCTCCACATATTCCAAGCTGCACCAATCATCGGCTCGACGGCTCCACTGTACCACAACAATGCTGCTATTACAACAAATACTGCTCTTTCAACTTAGTTTTGTCCCCCTCCTCCACATTGTCCTCCTTAGATGCGGTATTTGCATTCCAGCTGCGTAACCCGGTGCACAACGGCCACGCGCTGCTGATGCAGGACACCAAGCGCCGTCTGCTGGAGCGCGGCTACAAGAACCCGGTGCTGCTGCTGCACCCGCTGGGAGGCTGGACCAAAGACGACGACGTGCCTCTGGCCTGGAGGATGAAGCAGCACTCTGCTGTGCTGGAGGAGGGCGTCCTCGACCCCTCCAGCACCATAGTCGCCATCTTCCCCTCACCTATGATGTACGCTGGACCCACAGAGGTGAGGAGCGCTGGCTTATTCTTTAGCCAGAGGTTACCATCGGTCACTCTCTACAGTTCCACCATATATTTACGTGTGATTAAATATTAACCTGATTGTTATTTATTCCGTAATCAGGTTCAGTGGCACTGTAGAGCCAGAATGGTCGCCGGGGCAAACTTCTATATCGTTGGCCGGGACCCAGCTGGCATGCCTCACCCGGAGACTAAGCAGGACCTGTATGACCCCACCCACGGAAGCAAGGTCCTCACCATGGCGCCGGGCCTAACCTCCGTGGAGATCATCCCCTTCAGGGTCGCCGCCTACAACAAGACAAAGCAGGCGATGGACTTTTACGACAAAGAGAGGTACGTGAAGAAGAAATCTGCAGTTGTTTCATTTTTTGGTCCACGTTTTTTTTTTTTTTCAAAATTTACTGACATGGTTGTCCCGGTTTGAACCCAAGTGCAAAACAAACCGGAGCAAATGTGCAGTAAATCCTTATTAACTGCATTTTTGTGACTTTCTGTGAAATTCTGAATCAGTTTTACAAGATATCCTCTTGCACACATGTGTAGGCCCAAATCTCTAAAGCAAAAACATTATATATTTTTGAAATAAAACCATGAATCCTTATATTGTCCTCTGCACTGTAATATGTACAGTGCATCCGGAAAGTATTCATACCCCTTAACTTTTTTCACATGTTGTTATGTTACGGCCTTATTTCTAAATGGATTGAATTCATTTTTGTTCTCAATGTCCCACACACAATACACCATAATGACAAAGTGAAAACGTTTTTAAAGAATTTTTTGCAAACGTGTTAAAAATAATTAAATGAAATATCACATGTACATAAGTATTCACACCCTTTGCTTTGAAACTGAAAATTGAGCTCAAGTGCATCCCGTTTCCACTGATCATCCTTGAAATGTTTCTATAACTTGATTGGAGTCCACCTGTGTTAAATTAAATTGATTGGACATAACTTAGAAATTAACACACCTGTATATATGAGGTTACACAGTTGACAGTGCATATCAGAGCACAAACCAAGTCATGAGGTCCAAGGAATTGTCTGTAGACCTCAGAGACAGGATTGTATCAAGGCACAGATCTGGGGAAGGGTACAGAAAAATGTCTGCAGCATTGAAGGTCCCAACGAGCACAGTAGTCTCCATTATTTGCAAATGGAAGATGTTTGAAACCACTAGGGCTCTTCCTAGAGCTGGCTGCCCAAACCAAACTGAACATCGGGGGAGAAGGGCCTTAGTCAGAGAGGTGACCAAGAATCTGATGATCACTCTGACAGAGCTCCAGTGTTCCTCTGTGGAGATGGGGAGAACCTTCCAGAAGGCAACCATCTATGCAGAACTCCACCGCCATCAGGCCTTTATGGTAGAGTGGCCAGAAGGAAGCCCTCATGGAGCACCTAGAGTACTCTCAGACCATGAGAAACCAATTTGTCTGGTTTGATGAAACCAAAATGGATCTCTTTGGTCTGAATGCCAAGCATCATGTCTGGAGGAACTAGGCACGCTCATCACCTGGCCAACACCATCCCTACAGTGAAGGCATGGTGGTGGCAGCATCATGATGTGGGGATGTTTTTCAGCGGCAGGAACTTGGAGACTAGTCAGGATCAAGGGATAGATGAATGCAGCAATGTACAGAGATATCCTTGATGAAAATCTGCTCCAGAGCGCTCTGGACCTCAGATCAGGCCAAGGTTTGCCCTTCAACAGGACAATGACCCTAAGCACACAGCCAATATAACAAAGGAGTAGTTTCAGGACAAGTCTGTGAATATCACAGTGGCCCACCCAGAGCCCAGAGCCCAGACTTTACCCCGATTGAACATCTCTGGAGAGATCTGAAAGTGGCTGTGCACCGACGCTCCCCATCCAACCTGTTGGAGCTTGAGACGATCTGCAAAGAAGAATGGGAGAAACTGCCCAAAGAAAGGTGTGCCAAGCTTGTAGCATCATACTCAAGAAGAGACTTGAGGCTGTAATTGCTGCCAAAGGGGCTTCAACTAAATATTGAGTAGGGTTTGAATACCTGTGTTTATGTGATATGATATTTGAGTGTTTTATTTTTAATTAATTTACAAAAAATATTTTAAAAATGTTCCCACTTGGTCATTATGGGGTATTGTGTCTCGAATGTTGAGGAAAAAAATGAATTTAATTCATTTTGAAATATGGCCGTAACATAACAAAATGTGGAAAAAGTGAAGAGACTTTCCGGATGCACTGTATTTATTATAAATTCTATCTAATTTCTTAGGCCCACTCTTTTGTATTTCAGTGTGTTTTATGTAGGTCCCTATGGTATCATTCTACTAACTTGTCCTGCCCACTCTCTCTTTAACTACTCTTTCTTCAATGCTCACTTTCTCAGACATGCTGACTTTGAGTTCATCTCTGGCACCAAGATGAGGAACATGGCTCGCAGCGGAGACAACCCTCCCAATGGGTTCATGGCCCCCAAGGCCTGGAAGGTGCTGGTCGAGTACTACACCTCTCTGCAGAAGGACAAGTAATCAACCCAGTGACAGCAGCACTGCATCACTTCTCAAAGGGGGTTATATATACAGTCTACCCTCCAGTGGTGTTCTAGATTATTTTATACAAAAATACTCATTTTAAATTGCTACAAATAATGAGTTATTCTGGCTGGGGGTGGGTGTTTCGAACAGGTCTTCACCAAATCAAAAGGTTTTGTATTATGCAGTTAGATTTTTACATTCCTTTAAAACTATGTGATTTTTGAATCCATTGTATGTTTATATCCATATTAACTTAAGCTATATATTTTAATAAATTAAAGGTAACTTGAGATTCTTTTTGTAATTTAGGAACACATTCCGGGTCAGGGAAATCATTATCATATGAATTGAGGGATGCTTGTCTGTCCAGTTCTTTGTATGACCTGAATGAAAGATAGTTGCAGTATATTACTACCTACAGTGCCTATTTGTGTTACATGTATGGATGTTGATTAATTCAACATGTTAATGTTTCATACCATTGTGAAATACATCAGAGATGTTTGTATAATGTGAAACTGCCTTTCTCAAATGTCAACATTATAAAACAGAAACTGTTGCTGATGTTTGCCTGAAGTGTCTGAAATGTCTCTGAGATTTGAGTGATTTTATAAAGTGGGCATGTGAATTCATGTAATAAATACTTTTAGGAAGACAAATGCAGTAATAAAGAAATCTGTTAGTCATTATGAATCATTGGTGACTTCCTGACACTGGAATATTGTGCAAGATTATTTCTAATAAGCGAGGTTATGCAACACGCCCTAGTTAACTGTTTTATGTACAAGGTTCTTACTTATCAATCATAGATTAAAGGTTGAAGTCGAGTGGGAAGTGTTGCATTCTGGGGCTGCAAAGCCAAAAGTGCAGTGCTGCCCTCTGGTGGCAAGAAGTGGTACAGGACAATATAAAAAAGTACAGAATGAGGTACTACTGTAAATGTAAAAGCACAGTCACCGTGGGTTTCTATTACGGGGAGAGTTTTATAACTGCACTTTTCAAGATAACTCCCCTCACTGACACCCAACCCACAGGTGGTCCTCCGTGTCTACCTTTAGTTTCTGCTGAAAGACTGGGGGAACTACAAGTAGAAGTCACTGTTGACTGTGGATATGTTCTTAATAAATCCATTATGTGCACATTTGTTTATATTGTAAAACACAGAGTTTTTTGTTTATTTTTTTAAAGCCAGATCATTTATAACAGATCAAGAATATCCTATACTTTTTCAAATTAAATGTAATTGAGTGAACTGATTCATTTTGCCAATATAAGATCCTCACATAAGATCAGATCATTTAACCTGCTGTTCCAGGTAACCCCATTTCAATCTGCTGAACTGCACCCTCAGTGCTTTATAAAATCTCAAACTACTGTACTTAAATAAAGAAAGGACGGCTACTGTTACTGTCTCTTGTATACCACAGTCCTAAAATATCTGTATGTAGGCTGACCATGTTTTTAAAAAAAACGTTCCACTCAGGTGTTCAGGTTGCATAGACATTGGTTGAGTATGGCCTCATGGTTCTAGATGTAGTCTTATTTTTTGCACACAGTTTATTAGAGGATGCTTTGAATGTGTATCCCTTCTCATTCTGTGGCTGATGCTGTTTGGCTTCAGCAATAATGGACCTCCAGGGCTGATTCTGAAAGGCAAAACAATTGTTCTGATAGGGTGGAAATGCAATTAATGCTTATTTTTTTGCAATTGTTTAATCGGTTAATTGAATTTCAAATGAATACATTCCAAGTCTAGTCCAAGTGTGTGTATTCACAACTAAAATCAAACAAATGTAATCTGGAATGAGAAGTTCCCTCATTGGAAACCGGTTAACCTTCTGCACTATTATTAAAAATAATGGATTAGTTGATAATCAAAATGAATGATGTTTAACAGTATGTGGATTGATTAGTTGACACATTGTTTCAGATCTGCTTAGCCTTCCTCAGCTTACTTCAGAAGATTTTTGGATGATTTCTTTGTCTGCTTGTAAAGTCTTGAGTACATATTATATTATTATTATTATTATTATTATTATAATATTATATATATCATATTATTATTATCATTATCATTATTATATATTTGTATTATTATATTTTGTTGTATTGTTATTATTGTTAATATAATTATTATATATATTTATTATTATTATTATTATCCTATGATTATACAATCATGAACATGTTATTGTTAAAAGCTGTGGCTTTAATTTAGTTATGTATGATGCAATGGGTTTTATTCACCGATAGTGTGCGTCAATGTCAATCTTGCTTTATTTATATAGCACATTTAAAAAAAATGACAACCATGTTAGAAAAATAACATTACAGTCTATTGGTTCTGCAATTATCAACGTTGGTTTACTACTTTAGGATGTATTTGAGGACAGCGAATACAGAAGGCAATACAGGTACTACAGAGGATATGGATTTACAGTTTAAACATAATGCATTTTGAAAACATTAAGGGGGTTACAAAAAAATGTGTCATACAACATGATATGACAGTTTAAACCGCGAAAAGTGACATTATGTTGGAAACTTCCCTAATTACAGCCACACGTGATCACTTTGACAGAAGGGAGCGTCGCATGCGGACTCACTTTATCCTTCCGCGAGTGGCAAAAGAATAACTCGGTTTTCCGCTGTTTATGGATTTAAAAAAATTACAAATGTAATGTTTATTCATTACAATGTAGTATTAATTGTTGAGACAAAATGGATTAACGCCGCATTGCCGATTTTAATGAAAGCGTGGGACTATAAAGCGAAGGCGGCGGGATATTTGTTCTAAAATCCCAGCCTGCTCTACCTTCTTTTTTTCCTTCGGTGGAGGCCATGATGGGAGCCTGAGAGTTCAGCTGGAGAGAGGAACGAGAAAAGAAGATGATTCCCCGGGACGGAACTGTCAAACCAATGTGTGCAGATTTCTGATCGTTGTATAGTCTTTATACATTTAAGGTGGAGCCTGTCACTTTTTTCAGATGTGTTCTTGGCAATCAGTCGATGACAATGTTGAATCGTTAGGAGGCTTTTGGATCGAAAAAGGAGGTGGCATTAGCTATTGTTGCTAGTGCTGGCTAGCTCGTTAGCTAGCGAGCTAGCTCCGTTTGAGTGACTTGGATACGGGTTTTTGGGAACCGGTGAATACTCGGTCCTCTCACTGTCAATCTCGGCGGCTGCGATTGAACCATCGGATTGGACGGTGTCTGGCATCTAAAGGACAACTGCATGTATTTTATTCGGGACTGTTTGCAAGACGAATTGCAGGATTGGCGAAGTCGGGCCTGCACGGAGGAGCAGAGCAAGGCCCGTCTTTATGATCCAGAGGAAGCCTTTCTAATCCTACCGACAGCCACGGCTAGCTCTGCTGGCTAGCACTTCTCTGCGAGGACCCTGCAAAATTCACAGAGCGGACCCTCTGACTGCGACATACACGGCCAGACAGATAATACTAGAAATACCTGTTTTCATCATTTACCCCATATAGACTCCTGTCACCTGCTACAATGGCTGCGATTATAAAAGAAATGGTCAGCCGGAACAAAAGGAGATATCAAGAGGATGGCTTCGACCTGGACTTAACATGTATCCTTCCTTGTGTTTCTTATTTTCACCCGGAACAATGACTAGTAATGTGTAATAGCTGCATTGAATAGGAGAACTGTAGGCTGAAGTGTCAGTAACGTAAGGTAGTTAGCTCCTCTGCTACTTAGCAGGCTGGCTAGTTGGTCAGACAGCGCAGCTTTGCTGTCACCCGGCATGTTTGAAAGATGGTGGATCTGTCAAACTAGCACGCATACATGTCATAGTCATGTTATAGCTGGAAAACCCCGTTCAAATGGACGTTAGTATGGGTTAGAAATGACGACAGGGCATGTAACTTGCATACCTGTCACCAAAAGACCTAGCTAGAGGTTGTGAAATTCTAAGAGACATGAAGTCATTTTTTAAGGCAGGTATTTATCTCAGGATGTCGTTTTACTTCATGTTTATTAAGTTCATATTATCTATTTAGTAGTTATTTGACTATATTCTAGGTTAATGATGGACATTTCTGAAGATACTAACCCCTTTGCCTCCCTCACCTGTGTCCTCTGTGGGTGAGTAGTCATTGGATCCTGAACACATCTGTGAAAATCTAATTAACGTTTTCCTTTTCCTTTTATGGAGATACAATCATTTTCAGCTTTAAGAATTGCTATTTCAGGCCCCTCTGCAGGGCTCATTTCTCATCTATTACCACTGATGATAGTTGACCTGGTTCCCTACTGCAGTATGGCTGGTACTGAAGTTGGTGCTTTGATTTTTTGGCTGGTGATAAACTAAATTACCAGATGATGTGGTTGACCATGGAAAACTAAATGCAAAATGTGTGGCCATGCTGAGAGTAGGTCATGGTTACAATGTGATGTATACTTATCAGGGTCTCAAAACACCTTTTTTTTAGGCCTAATTTTGATATTTTTTAGCATTAATGATTGGTTGCAAACTATTTTTCCAGCTACTTAAATCTGACATTGATTTGCTTTATTATATTAAATGAATATATTTGTGTTGTGACTGTTGATTGCAAGATATTTGAAGAAGTCAGCTTGGGCATTCGGAAATTGGTTAGAATTGTCTTTTTGACATAGACTGATTCATTGACTAATTGAGATCCCTATGCGGGCAGATTGGCAGATAATTTGAAGTCTGAGCCGTTTCTGGACCTGAACAAAGCCTTATTTGAACGAGCCTTGGTGTTTAAGGACATCATTTCCTCGGGCTATTATCAGTATGTTGCATTAACATTGCTTAAAAGTGATTTTCTTCCTACTGTAGAACAATGGAAACGCTAGTTACCTTGACTCAGATGTTACATATCAAACAAAATGTGTGACTGCAGATGCTGAAATGCGTATGTCACAATATTTGATCAGATGTTTCTCACCTTGTTTTCTAATGTGGTGAAGCCTGTGGCCTCTGGAGCTTTGTGCAGGTGTGAAGGTGTGAAGGGGGCCCGAAACTCAAAAGTGGCATCTTTCTTTGGCTATAAGTCTCCTCTTGTTCAGATGTGGGCCCTTTCTAACCATCTCTTTTATCATTTTTGGCATGGTGTCTAAAAACAATATGGGCTCTCTGCAGTTATGTAATGCAGTATCACAGTTCTGGGAATTGCCCTTAAAATAGAGTTGCCAGTGATCTTGTATCAGTGTTGCTGTCTGAGTGCTCTCTCCCTCTCTTACCCTCTCAACCCACCACCTCTCCTTCGCTATTTTTCTTTACTGCTCCCACTCTAATTCTCCCTCCCTCTGCTTGCCCCCGTTCCTCTGCTCTCCTCCTTTCCTGTCCTCCCCACCCCCTCCTCACTCGGCGCTTGCCGGTTCCCACTCTCCCTTTTCCCCCCTCTCTCTTGCTCAGTTGTGGATTTGGCGTATGCATAGAGCTGAGGCAGGGCTGGCTTTAAAGAAAAGGCGTGCCTGAAACGGTAGATTTTCTTTCTTTTTTTTCCCCCTCCTACTTGGAGCTTCCGTCGGGGGTCCCGTATGTGCGTTTCCTCCCAGCTGCAGAGAGCAAGCCCCCGCCCCCCCCCCCCCATGCCCTGGGCTGAGGCTCTCCTGGGAGCTCTGGAGCTTTTTAAAAACACTTAGAATAGCCTGACTGGGATCACTTTGCCAGTAGGTCCAAGGGTTAGCATAGCCCGTCAAATAGCATGGAAAAGCTGCATTTGGCTCCTAATTAGGTCTTTGAGGCATTAGTGGACGGGATTATGGCACAGTATGTACAGATAGGCTTCTCTGGCGTGAGCTACAGGGAAGTAGCTTGGCAGGATGCAAATAATACCATAGATTTGCTTTTGGGCTCGAATTCATGCATAAAAAAAGCCTGTGTTGAGCATACCTTAGCTTCGTAAAGCTGCGCTGGGACCCTTAATGAATTCCTTTTACAGGGGTTTAATGTAGATTGTCGTATGTTTATTTTGTTTAGCTAAAAATGTTTGAAATTGAATTAATCCTTGGGTGTATGGGCCAACGTGGATATTTCGGTCTACATGTGAACTGTGTGTGTGTGTGCCATGGAAATTGTGGTTCTTGTGGGTTTTTGCATGTGCAGATACTTTTTAATGTGTGCACACTAGCTAAGCCAGACTTGTCAGATGCGCGTGTCAAATTTTTCGGACCGGTTAAAAAGTGATTTGTCTCTGGGAAAATAAGTTGTGCTCAAAATGAAACATCCAATTAGAAATATTCAGCTTTTTTTCTATTTTTGTCACCGTGGCACAGGACGTGTAAGAAAAGGTCGCCCTGTAGTCAGTGGTTAGTGTGAAATCCCACAGCTTATAGCGACAAGCAGACTTCAGTTACAGGTAGGCGTTGCAGCGGAGCCTCAAAGACATGCGTGCCAACTCAATTATTCTTTTATATGTAACATGACACTGATGTGTGCCCTTTTTGAGATTGTATGTATGTCACCGTGTAATTGGCCACGACATTTTCCATCTCCATCCTGCGCTGAAATACGGAGCCCCGTTTGAAGATGTAAGGCAACTTTTTAAAAGGCAGGTGTAGCACGAACAAGGTGGTGCAACTTGAAGTCGGCAGTGGAATCTGGTGTTTGTGGTTTGTTAACCGTCTCGTTCGTTGCCTCACGTCATAGAAATGCAACAATTAGCCCTTGCTGCCGGTGCACGCATAGCACAGAGATTTTCTGTCTGAAGGAGAAAAAAAGAAAGACCTCTGTCTTCATGCGGGCCTGTGTGCGATCTCATAGATATTCAAATCGTTCCGGCTGAGCTCGAAAGAGAGATAAGCCGAACATTTGCGATCATCCCAATATAACTTTGGACTCTAAAAATAAATGCAGGTCAGGGAGCGGAGACTCTCCTCGTGCGTCCACATGTGGGCCTGGCTCGTGCAGGAGCTCTGTGACTCCTTTCTGCCTGCTTCTCACTGTCAAGGCCATCTGTCACAACACACACACACACACACACACACACACACACACACACACACACACACACACTGATCAGCGGCTCTCCTCTCTGCTCCCATTTATCCACAACCAAAATGTTGACATAGGCCGAAACTTTTTCTCGCTCTGCTGCCTGCCTCTGCATTCTTGCAATTGTGCTCTTATGGCAAATTCTTCTAGATTGTGATTTTTTTTTTTTAGAGAAAGAAAACATTTGTTTGTTTTTGTTGTATAGCTGTTGAAAGCATTGTCAGACCTACTTGAAGTTAAAGATGTGGTGCCGGGTGCCTCTGTAGTGCCGCCTTAATGCCTCCTTTTGTGAATAGGCTTGATCTCTACAGTTAGCACAATGTACATTTCCTTAACCCCCCCCTGAACAGATATCTACCCAAACATCATTGCTATGGGCTTTCCAGCAGAGAGACTCGAAGGCGTGTACAGAAACAATATAGACGATGTAGTACGGTGAGTTACTGTGTGATCATAGAGAAGGGAGATGTAAGAAAAAACACAGAATATTGTTTTCTATTCTAAATATATTGTGTTCTCTCCCGACAGGTTTTTGGATTCAAAGCATAAAAACCATTACAAAATCTACAACCTGTAAGTGTTCCACATTTTGTTCACACCCGATCTGAATGCTCTGTTCACTTAATAACTTCCTCTTTGTGGGTGCTCTAACTATAGTTTGTTCTTTCCATTTCAGCTGCGCAGAAAGACACTACGATGCTGCCAAATTTAACTGCAGAGGTAGGCTGCTTTACATGAGAAAAAACCAAACTGTGACCTCAAAGTCTGATGACACAGAAGGTCGATTTTTAAAAATCCACAAAGTGTCTCCTGTGTGCTCCTCCCTGTCGCTGCTCCCCTGACCTGTCTGCTCTGTGTCCACATTTCTTTTCTTCTCTGGTGACCTCTTTGCGTCCCGTCCCGCATCAGTTGCACAGTACCCCTTCGAAGACCACAACCCTCCTCAGCTGGAGCTCATTAAGCCCTTTTGCGAAGACCTGGACCAGTGGCTCAGCGAGGACGACAATCACGTGGCGGCCATCCACTGTAAGGCCGGGAAGGGCCGCACCGGAGTCATGATCTGCGCCTATCTCCTCCATCGCGGCAAATTCCTGGATGCCCAAGAAGCGCTCGACTTTTACGGAGAAGTCAGGACAAGGGACAAGAAGGTGAGGAGTCATTCTGAGGGCCCCCACACAGCAGCTGATTATGACCCGAAATGAATGTTCGCGATTTGGGGCTGTAATGATGAATAGATTAGTGTCTGATCGAAAAGCTATCACTAACTATTTTTGATGAATTTAGGTTAAATAAGGTGCTTTTTTCTGCTTGTAAAAAATATCTTAACATTTTTTTACTGAAGGAACGACGAAATAATCAACTTTTTTTTAAATTTGATTGACCATTAAATGAATCTAGAAAATATCGTCAGATTAATTGATAATGAAAATAATTGAAACTGATGATTAATAATCCACGGCGCTGCTAACTATTGCCTTGATTAGTCATTTTGTCCATTTAATGTCAGAAGATTGTGAAAAATGTCTATTTTCATATCTAAAAAATCTGAAAATATTCAGGTATATTTTCAAACACTGGACAGAAGATGTAGGATGTATAGGAAATCTGAAATCTCTAAACCTTGTCACTGTTTGTTTGTTTGTTTGTTTGTTGCAGGGCGTAACGATCCCGAGCCAGCGCCGCTACGTCTACTACTACAGCTACCTACTGAAGAACCAGCTGGAGTACAAGCCCGTGGCGCTCCTCTTCCATAAAATGGTGTTCGAGACTCTCCCCATGTTCAGCGGGGGCACCTGCAGTGAGTCACTTTAACTCCCAGCTAGGGCGTAGGCATGCTGTTGAAACGCAGCGAGAGCCCGGGATGTGTTGTTACCGTGGCGCCCCCCCACGCTGCAGGTCAGCTCTGGCGGAGTCCGGGCTTACATTTGTGTTTTTGCACCTTTTTGACTCCCAAGGGGCGGCTACTTAATGATTAAGTCATCTAGTTGCTACCTGCAGGCCAAATTATTCTCTGCCCACTTAAAAAAAACCCGGGAAAAAAAGCTATTTCAATCAGATAGGCTCTACGTTGTAAGATTTAATTCTCAAATGTTATTTAAAATCATAGGATGTCATTTCTTTGGCTTCTCCCACTGAAGGAGATTGATTGAGCTTTTCAGTTACAATCTCAGAAACTGGCAAAAGTTGAGCTTTCGTGCATCTTTTTAAAATATGTGTAGCTTCCTCATGAGGATTGAGTTTATTGGACTCGGGTTCTGCCTTCATTTTCTGCTGCGTATGACTCTGCTGTGCACAGTATTCACTGTTTAAACAGAGTGGAGCACCAACTCTGACAGCACAGTAACGCCAGATAGGTTGTATTTGCTCCCCTCCCACATAACCAGGAAGTAACTTAAAGTCAGCTAAGGAAATACACTTTAGTCAATGATTTTATTTGAACATTTAAGTGTTAATGAGTGTCTGTAGTGAGTTCAGGCGCTTAGTCATGAGTACTTATATCACTGTGTGTTTGTTCAGAGACTGAGCCGTATGGTGTGTAAGCATAACTGTGGCACATGCAGTTGGACTGTAGTGGGCAGAAACTAAAACTTAAAATCTAGTTATTTATTTGAGCTTTTCGCATACTCTAAAAAAAAATGTTATGTCTTGTCTCAACTGGAGACATTTGTTAAAAAACGTTTAGCAGATAATGACGCTTGTTCCCCTTTTTTATGTGCATGCTTTTCAACACGTGATTCTGTGTGTTGACTGGTAAATAGGTTTAATATTTCTCTGCTATGGTTTTATTAAGGGTTACAAATCTAATATAATCTTGTTTTCTCCTCAAAATGTGTTTGAGTTACACATTTTTGGGGCTTTATATATTAACAGTGGTTCATAAAAAATGCATCTTCTTCCATAACTTCTGTGGCTTTTTCCCCTTTAACACCTGACTGTGCTGAACAGCTACTGACTGTATTGATCCTATCTTTTCCTCTTAACACTCTTCAAAAAAAAAGAGCCTATTCTGAGTCTTACAATACACACACACACACACACACACACACACCCTTTTTTGCCTCAGGTTTTTAGCCAACCTTATTGATTTAAAACACGAGTAGCTAATTAAATATTTTGGTTACGAATGACTCAACATAACACATTTCTGTGATCTCTAAGTTCCCCCCTTTTCCTCCGTCCCCTTTCTGCATCTCTCAAACACACCAGGTCAAATGTGTTAAGATGCACATCTCCATTGAAAGCCACGTACTGTATCATGTTTTTAAGAGCAGCTATGTAGATGCTAATATCTGTAAGTATGTGTGCAGAGCTCCTGTGTCTGCTGTGAGGCCTGTTTGTGATAATGTCCTTCTTTCTCTCTTAAGGGGACAGTACCGTTAAAAACAGGAGCGAGCCGATCCCTCAGGGCTTCAGGAAAGGGAATTGGCATTGGGGTAAATGAGCCTTTCATCCATTATTATCATTTCACTCATTTGCCTTTTTTATATGACCCCAGAGATCCACCCGGGAAGGAGCAGTGTGAGGTAGACATGTTGCCTAGCAGGATAATATTCTCCTTCACCACCCCCCACCCTGACAGGAAGTAGAAAGGGTTCAAATGATTCTAAACATGATCCAAGAGCAAAACCATCAGTGTTTATCAGAATAGGGTTGTACTCCCCTGGTTCTGGGTCTCTTTGGGTGTTTACATTTGGTTGTCTTTCCCTTTCACCTCCTTCATTTGAATGTTTTTAAGGGCTGCAACTAACGATTATCTTTATCAATTCATCTGACGGTTAATCGTTTGGTCTATAAAAATGTCAGACAATAGTGTAAAATGCCCATCCCAGTTTCTCAAAGTCCAAGGTGATGTCTATACATGTTGTGTTTTTTAAATCATTTATAGCAGAGAAAAGCCGGACATCTCCATATTTGAGAGGCTGAAAACAGCATTTTCTGACATTGTTGCATGAAAAACAACTCAAACGATTAATCGAATATCAAAGCAAATGTTTTTCCTGTCATGTTTTACACTTCTTTAGAGGGGGGAGGTGGTGTGCTCAAAGTCATGCAATAACCCTGCCCTTCTTGATCCACTCCCTGCACCTTCTTTCACTAACTCTCCTTCTTGTGTTTTCCCTCTCTCTCTCTCTCTCCTCACAAATCTTACCGTCTTCCCCCACTTCGGTGCAACGTTGACTCTTTTTGCAGATCCCCAGTTCGTGGTGTACCAGCTCAAAGTGAAGATTCACACGTCGAACCCCGGTCACACACGGCGCGAGGACAAGCACATGTTTTTCGAATTCCCCCAGCCGCTGCCAGTCTGTGGAGACATCAAAGTGGAGTTCTTCCATAAACAAAATAAGATGATGAAGAAGGTTAGTTGTGTGGGCGTGTGTTCAAGCGGCTTCCATTGTCGGTTAACAGCAAATGTCTCTCCGTCGTTTCGAGCTGCTTTCATCCGTTGTGTGTTATAACCACTGTTAGGGTCAGGCAACAATTAGCAGGCGTTTCATAAAGCCTTCTCTCTCTTAGATGCGTGTCAACAATTATGCTTTTAAAAGAGTAATACTGGCGCCACCCTGTTTTTATTCCTCTTTTTTTCTTTGTATTGTCAACGGACCTCATGAAAACATAAAAATGTGAATATAGAAGGGGTTTCATTTTCCATGCAAGGGCGTGATAATAGCTGGAGTTTATTTTCAGTTGTTCCCACTTGCTGCCATAAATACTAACAACAAAATTCCACATCAAAAATGGTCCCCACTACTTATGTTTGTGTATTGTTTGCTAAAACAACAGTGGTTAAAAGCTTGGTAATAACTGTTGACATTACAAAAGCCATAGAACAACGTCAGCTGTACTGAAGAGATCCTTTTTAATGATCTTTTTTGACAAATTGCTCATCACACCTCTTCTCTCTTCACCTGCAGGACAAGATGTTTCACTTCTGGGTGAACACCTACTTCATCCCTGGACCAGAGGAGAGCGTGGACAAGCTGGAGAACGGGGCGGTGAACAATGCAGACAGCCAGCAGGGGGTCCCGGCCCCGCCGCAGAGCGCTGAGAGCAGGGACAGCGGCAGGGACAGCGGCAGGGACAGCGGCAGGGACAGCGGCAGGGAGAGCGGCAGGGAAAGCGACCGTGACAGGGACAGGGACTACCTCATCCTGACGCTCACCAAGAACGACTTGGACAAGGCCAACAAAGACAAAGCTAACCGCTACTTCTCGCCAAACTTCAAGGTAAGGATTTAAGTTAGATATCGGCTGGATGGAGGGATTAATTATCTCTTTATCTCATTCATTTTTGAATTTTTTGATTTCTACTGGAACGGCAATGATAGGTCTTGTTTCTGATTCAATTGCAGGTGAAGTTGTATTTTACGAAAACCGTGGAGGAGCCTTCGAATTCTGAGGCAAACACTTCGGCATCCGTCACCCCGGACGTTAGCGACAATGAGCCAGACCATTATCGATACTCTGACACCACTGACTCTGATCCGGAAAATGAACCTTTTGATGAAGAGCAGCACACGCAAATCACAAAAGTGTGAACTCTTTTTAAACAGGAGAAGAAGAAATTATACACCAGAAAAAAAGGAGAAAACTTGAATATAAACTCAAAAGAAGAACCTTTTGTCCCTTCCCTCCCCAGACGGCAATAGAATATCATCATGTCAAATGCCAATTTTAGGGAAAAAAAGGTAAATAGCCTGACCAATATATTGTTTTTTTATTTTTTTTATTTGGCACGGCCATGTACCATGCGCGAGGTATTGACACTGTTGCCCCATGGGAAAAGGTGCTGTAGCTATAAAAATGTGTTTATATATATCTATATACATACGCATATGTATATACATATATACATGCATATATAAACAAACTTTTTTTTGTGTCAAAGACAATGGAAAGAGTACCACAATCAGGAGACGGGAGTTGAAGTGTGGGAGAAGTTGGAATGAAATACTAGGACTATGCTGCTCCTTCTCCTGTCTAAACCAAGGCCAGTGCTGCAGTCACTTTGTTTCACTCCCTCTCTTCTCCTCCTCCCCTCCTTCTCCTCTCATCTTTTACTCTCCATCCTATCCTCCTTCCTTCCTATCCTCCTTTACTGTGAATGCTTCTTGTGCTCTTTGCAGGCTGTCTCACGTGACTTTTGGTCTTTGTGCAGTGCAAACTGCATGCGGGCAGTGGGTTGGGGTGGGCGGGGTTATGAAGAGGCTGTGATGATGTCTAAAGCATTGCCATTCCTGCTCCCACTGTGTATACGTTAAATTATGCAGAACAAGGCATCCCATGTAATTGTTAATGTTTTTTTTTATCCTAAGATAATAAAAATATAATACACAAAACAGCAGGGAGACAAGTGTTTGCAATAATGTCAACACTACATTTAAAGGACAATGGTGATTTGCATGTATTGGAATTGGCGTACATCCCTAATAAATGTATGCAATGTTGTCTTTTCTTAAAGAAACCCGCTTTGAGATGTGTCTTCTGCGTGGGGTTCCCCGGTGCTTTGAGTCATGCTCATACAATTACATCACAGCTTTATGTAATATTCTCCCTTTGCCATTCACAGTAAAGGAAACAACTGGAGAATCAAAAATGGATTTTTCCAATGTTCAGTAAAACGTCAAAGGCATTGAGTCTCTAGCTTGAAGCCTAAACGTATGCTTGTGAGTCGGTGGAGGAAAATGTGCACAAGTGCTGCTCTTGATGAGAAAAATGCTGTAAAGCAGGTTGTCGTTGCTGCTGTAGCTGTTTGAACAGTGACTTCCTGCTTTAAAGGTCAGCGCTGCAAATAGCGGGTGGGACCTGAGGTAGGGAAGTGATGGAAGGATTATTATTAAAAGTTCAACTGAGGCTGAATAGCAAACTTCAAACAAATAAGTGACTCAAGCAGGGAGCTGAGCATTTACACTACTTTAATGTCAATGAGGAAAAAGCTAATCTTTTTATCTTAGCAACTGTTTGCTTTTATTCATACTTGACGGCTAATTGAATGAGCTCTTATTTTTATGCATAACCCTTTTGCGTAGCTATTTTTTAGTAACTTCTTGATTTGATTTAAGAGCTAACTGACTTCTGAACTCTCATAAAAAGAGTGAAAAGCTGCCTGACCTCATGCCAAACAGCAGTGTTGCATGCAGAGTGGCCGCTGATGGTTAATCAAGGCGTTCTCCACATGAAATGAGCAGAGGAAGGAAAAGGCTAGCAGCCCAGGAGGGAGGAGCGCGAGGCCTCGGGTAGCCGGAGCCTGCTCTGCTCCAAGGCTCCCCAAGTGAAAGAGTAACAGGATTAACGACCATGTCACTGTGATAGCAGAGCAAAGAGTGGCAAGACCCTGGCTAAAGCATGGCCCTAAGTCTCCTGATAATAAAATAAAGTATGAATTAAACATACATATATAAAAAAAGATTCCACCCCCCAGAGGCAGGCAGTCACATAATCCCCCTCTGCTCTATTAAGACTCGGTCCTCGGCTCTTTCGTGTTGATAGAGACATCAAAGCCAAACCAGTGCAGTGTCAAATGAGACAGGCAGCAGTCGCAGGGGCCCGGCTGTAATTGGCTGAGCTGAGGAGGAGGGAGAGACTGGAAGATTAATAATGAATGTGCTGTGTGGAGAGAGACCAGAGAGAGATGCCTCGGCTCTCCACAAGCAGGCAAGACTGAAGTGGGCTGACTTCAGTGGAGCTCTAGAGTCCACATCTTTAGCTTTTGATTGCCCTCCTCATCACACACAGACACAGCAGCATCTGAAATATTAATCTAATCAATATACTGCTTCATTTGTATGTCTCGAGCACCAAGTTTGTTAGATTTTTCTGCATCAATCACCTCTCTAGATGAGACTAAACTGTAGAAATGAGATTTGGATGGAGAAATGTTTACTTTGGTATATTTTCATTTTAGTTTACCTCTAAAAAGTGGGTCAGATATTATACATCCACTTCTTGGAAGAAATGTGATGTTAGTAGATGATAGAAACCCATTCCCAAAAGAGAAAAGACACTTAAGATATGTTTTTATTCTACATTCGTTGAAATTGTAATAAAGATCTAGAGATTATATGCCAACCCTTTTGAGATCAAAGGTCAAAGATATGAGATGCTAGGTGTGGTTAGTCTTGCTCTTAAAGTGGTAACATGTAATGGCATATTCATTTCAATCAGAAGCAAATCTGCAAAAAATCGTTGTGGAGCTCAACTTTCTTAGTTTGACCAAACTCGGAAAATACGGCCATTACCCAATTGACCGTTGATGGAGAGCAAGAGAGTCCAAGTCGTGGCAGCTATATGTAGCATTTTAGCTTTGTTGCACTATTAACTTGTGTTGACCTTCTGTCATCAAGAGATTTATGGTTGTTTGGTTGCTGTGCTGATGTTTGATAAGTAGTTTGGTCTACTGATAGCTATCGAGACGGAAGTCAGTGGTGCAAAAAGGCCACAGTGTGTAAACGTTTTGCCCGTTAGCAGCCACACTTTATTTTCCATTTTAAATAACTGTCATTGAACACAACAGTAAACAACAAACAAAAGTAGGGCTGCAACTAATGATTACATCAATTTTTGATGATTCTGACAATTCTCAGGTGGATTAAAAGTTAGGGCTATAACATGTCCATCCCAGTTGCTCAAAGTCCAAAGTGATGTTTTTAAATGTGCTGTTTGTCTAAAACTAAATATGCTTAGTTTAATATGATATAGTCAGAAAAGCAGGAAATATAATTGTTCAGCTTTTTATGAAATGCCAGAGGTAGGTTAGCATCTCCAGGAGCTGTTATGACTGACTGGAGCTAGCCTGAGTGGAGAGTTAGCAGTTAGCTTTCCATTGCTAACAACAGGTTTCCAACCAACTAGCCATGTGTTATCAATGATCAAACAATGGTTTTCTCCTTAACCAAACCATGTATTTGTGTTACATATGTGTTCCTATCTTATTGAAAAGGCTGTTAAGTTGTTTGGAAACATAATTTTGTAGAGATACATGTAGGGTCGTCCTGCGATGACGTTACCAGTCTTACAGAACCAAATATTTTGCAAAATGCAAAGATTAACTTTGCTTTATCCATTTCTGGTTGGTGGTTGTTTGTCTCTTACTTCAAAGGCTCATAATTGCGATTTACTATCTTAAAATATTGATTTAGCATGTATCATCTATCACTACTCCTCTTTCGTTGCCTTTTTCTGGCAGTGATGGCCATCATTAGGCAATGTATCCTACTGTGAAAAGACAAAAAAAAGCCAACACCAAAATATAGAGATTTAAGCATAGTATTATGGCCAAATGAGGGGATGGGGGGTCAGTCTGGCCTACAAAGAGAAGATAAGCCCAAGCTGGTAACCCCATTTCCATTCCATCTGTTGGTAGCAGTTGTAGAGCATGGCTGCACTCACCAGGACCTGGCAACCCATCCCCCAAGCCCTCTTTCTCTGGCTGACTGCACAGCTGTGTTGCGTTTGGATTAGGCCAAGAATAAAACAGGAAGTAGAAATTAAACAAAAGCTTAAACACACACACACAGAAACACACACTCTCACACAGGCAGTGTAAGTTACCAAAGAGTCAGCAGCAGCAGCAGTGCGAGTGACAGCCAGCGGAAAAAGTGCACACACCCACACGTGTAGACCATCGTACACACAAATATACTACAGCATGAACAAAGTCATACTCTGCCTCCCAGAGACTCACATGAGCACAGCCAGGACCACAGGCATACCATTTCTCTGTGCCCACACTCATGCTCACACATATGGTCGTTTTACATGCTAAGTGCCTCTCTGCCTCGCCTCCATCTTCATGGTGGTCTGAGTAAAAACTAGCAAACACGCTCAGTCTTTGAGCATGCCAGTGTAATGTTGCTAATTAAGTAATGAGATGAGACACAAACATGTTTATATTCATAACTTTGAATGAGATAAAGACAGCATAACTAGCTCTGGTTCCTAATGCATTCAGTCTGATTACCATCAACGTCCGGAGATGTAGAAACTTAAATCTTGCACATACAAAAAAAGAAAAATCACTTATTTAAAGCTTGAATCCCATCCAGCACTTGTTTAAAGTAGACCAGGATGAATATTAACACATATTGCTTTCATCAGCATATTGTCAAAGGTATATTGTAGTTTAAGTTATTGCTTTTAATGTAAGAATCTCTTTTACATCAAACTTCATGAATACTTTATAGTTAAAGCAGCAAAAGAATCATTGTGGTTTGACACAAAATAAATCAAAGTCTGCTTATGAATGAACCACCTAAACAGCATAAATCCGAGTCCAACCTTAATAAGAATACATTAGGTGTTGGATATTATTACTTAGGTGTCCTTGTATAACTTTGGAGCTCTTAAAAGCGTTATTATTTTCACTGCTGTAAACTTGTTTCAACTTTCAGCCAATCCTCTTTTTGTGTGCAATGCACCAAAATAGCCGTGGCGACAGCACAAAGGAACTATGGTGAATGAATGAGGAAGTGGAATTGGGAAGGAGAAGGACATGTTTGGAAACACATACGTAGCTGCATGGTACGTATACATGAAGAAGCACAGACTTACTAGCTGGCAAGGTGCATAAGATAGAAATCCATTAAAGTGCTTCTCGTCATGAGTTGGACCAAATGTTAATGAATATACGGTAAATGTTTTCAGATGTTATTTTTACTGTCAAGACCTGAGTCAACTAATGAGTCACACCAGCTCTGTTTTCCTGTGTGTGTGTGTGTGTGTGTGTGTGTGTGTGTGTGTGTGTGTGTGTGTGTGTGTGTGTGTGTGTGTGTGTGTGTGTGTGTGTGTTTGTGTTTGTTGACATGCATATGCCAGCATACTTGTCAGTCTGTCTGTGTTTATGTGTGTCTTCATGAATAAGAGGCTCACATGGAAACTGTTACTGTATTGCTGTTGCTGCAACACACACACACACACACACACACACACACACACACACACACACACACACACACACACACACACACACACACACACACACACACACATGCTGGTGCAAGTGCTTATTGTTTCTATGTGATCAATGAAGAGCGCATATGTGTCCATTGTACTGAAATGCATAGCCTCAGGCCCAAAACATGGACAAATGAGCTTTACGATGGCGCTCTTCATACAGGCAGATTAGCATACGTGCACACACACATTTTCTACAACAGGAACCTGCTTTGTGTTCAAGTAACCCAGTTTTGAAAAGTGCTCGTGCTGCAGGGCTTATATGTCTCATATTGTTTTAAATCTGTGTGTATTTGAAAATGTACGTTCATACAGCAGAGTTTTTGTGCATTTATCAGACTTTGACAGGCTCTCTGTTCTCCACCTGACTTTTACCCTGAAATCTTAGAGCGGGTGTAATCCTTCCCCCGAGCCTCCTCCTTCTCCTCCTCCTCGCTCGCTTCCCTCTCCTCATCTAGTGTCACCATGAGGGTAATATGAGGCATATGGCTGCTGATGACAGTCGCTAATCCTCACGCTGATGACTGATAGTTGCTCGCACACTCCTCATCCCCATCTCATACTTATATACCAAGAACAAGGGGGGAGACGCAAGCTTGTCGGCTGATACTCTTTACTCAGCCTCCGAGTCCCTGCGCTCTCTTCCAGCTGAGAGTCATTATCTGAAATGACTGATGCGAGAGCGGCTGATGGACAAGAGAGATATTAGTGTTTGTGCTGGAGAATAAAAGTTATAAATGGTAGTGCAAGCTTTCAAAGTTTGAGAGGTGAGAAATTGCGTTTGGTTTTTATAACCTTTTTTTATCTTGAGAGTTGTAAGTGATCCAAACTCTGGACAAACTTGAATTGTTGTTCAATTGTATTTGTTACAAACACAGTGACTCTCGATTGGTCACCTTCAGCTAATGATGCATCCAGAGACCGGTGTGCAACTTTCTGCAGTTTCAGTCTTCCAGTGGTAGCTGTGTTTCCATCTGCCTGTTCTTTTTTGCACCCTTTCAATTTGCAAAAATAGTTAGCTGAGGTTAAACATTTTTTTTAAAAGGTACAAATGAAAGTGTGCCTAAGTGTATTGGAAACAAAATCAGCAAATAAACGTTAAACTACACTGAATCTTTCTTTCCACTAAATGGACTATGGCTTTTAAAGGACTAAGAGCTCTTTTTAAAGCCATTGTCCATTTGGCTATAATTTAGTTTTTTCCCACTGCTTTTTTGTTCCCCTCTTCCAGATTTTATGGTAAAATAAGCTAACAAAAAAACTAAAGTCTCAAGCTATTCCTTTGAACATGTGGATAAGAATGGGTTTAAAAAACCAACCAATAGTTGACACCCTAGACCGGCAGAGCTACAGCAACCGAGATAGTACGCGATGAGATAAGAATATTTAAGTTTGTATTTTTGTGTTTTGGTCTTGTGTAAACCAAAGGGTCTTTACCATCTTGTCTGCAAATGTTTAGGGATAAATCTATTTTGGAGACAAATTGGCAATGGACATTTCTGGTGTGTGAATGTACATTCTTGTACAAACAAGTGACATTTTCTGGAGGACTAGTGGATGTCAGTCACGAGAGTGGGTCCATCCTCTCATTTAGAGGCTGCCAGTCAGCCAGCCACTCAACCAGCCCTGCAACCAGCCAGCCAGAGCTTTTTAAAGGGCCTGTGATTTGACACAATCCCGTGGGGGGGAGAAGGGGGGATTAGGATTAGCAGCTGTTTCCCCTCAAACACTGAGAAGATACGCTATAGCTACACCACGCTGATGGCAAATTAATAGATGAATAGAACATGTGTGCGTCGTCTCAGATAATGTGCTGAAGCTCCCCATTTCATAAATAGCGAAGAAGGTGTCCTTTTTCTGAACCCGGCCTGGTGGATCTGCTGTCACACACATACTGAGTAGCAGGGAGGGAAGCAAAGGCATATTGCAGCCGTGAGAAAGGTTTAAAACATCATCACTTTAATCTGAGAGCACAAAGCCAGCTACAGATTATGCTTCTGCCTCTCAAACGAATCTGCAGCAGATCCGGTTTACATGACCCCCGCTAACACCCTCAGAGACAGGGGCTTTTAACCCCAAACAAACACTGATAGCAGGCGGGCATCAAATGAAACACACAGCGAGCACACACATCCATGCCATGCACATGTACCCACACACAGCATCTCAAAACACACACAGAGGACACCCATAGCACATGCTCAAAGAGGTAGACAATAACAGATAAACACACAGGCTTATGTCAGTTCCACTTGCATCCATTTCAGGCTATTAAAGAAGACACAAAAAGCCCAAACTGTTGCGTGGCTAACAGGTTTTGAGGTAAAAATTAAGAGGCAGCACACATTAGGACCATCCCTGCTGTCACAGCGAACACCTGTAGTGAGGACACTGCTGTGATGCTGTCAAAACAAAAAGGGCACAAATGCAAGTGTGAATTATCAAAAGATTTTCATCAGGATCATAGAGAAAAGTTCTAAAAATGAGAAACTCCTCCGCTGCTGACCTTGTGTGAACCTGTATTAAAGGAGCTGAAGCACCCTGATGTAACACACCAGAATAATTTTTTACTCTTTTAAACTGGAGCACCAACCACACAATTAGCTGCCTGTGAGTTAATGACTAGTCTTCTCTATCGCTTGTTAAAAAATAACCAAAGGCCACATTGAATGCAGAAAGAACCCATTCGTATTCCTGTCAGGCATTTCTGTCCAACTATTTCAACTCAAAAGATTGAAATACTCTGTGTAATTTACAATATTTTCTTTTTAAAAAGCTGTCTCATTTATATTTGATAGGCAATATGCATAATGTAAAGCTATCTACATTGAAGTAGAACGTAACCTTTGCTAAGGAGAGACATGCAAGAGTGTGCAAATGGGACAAGGGAGGATTCCGGATATGGGAGAGAAAAACAATATTAAAATTGAGCGAATTTCGACGGCGGTTCGCCACAATACACTTGAGACCTGGTGGATGAGTCAGAGAGGAGATGGCCATGTCAAAGAAAATTGCGAAAGAAAAAGAAGGAAGGTGGGAGTTGGTAAGCCCAAGTAGCATTTTGTTTGACCTTTGCTCTTCATTTTGAGCTCAGAGAAGACAATTATTTCATCAATGTCAGTATATCTGAGTCAGCCACTGGAGCACCACAGCTCATGGAAAACGTATCCTCCGGCGTGACAAGGTTGTGTTTTTCCTTTGCCAGTTTCTGCCCAACACTTCAGTAAGCCTCATTCTAATTGGTCCCACTCCCACTCCAATTTATTTTTTTAAATTTTTTTTATTTTTTTTCACACTTTACGATTGCAAAGCTTAACCACTTAAACCGCATGGAAAATGTACACACACCCTTAAATAACGGTGACGCGCGGGCACGTGTGTGCGAGTGTATGTGTATGAGAGTGAAAGAGGGAGAAAGAGAGAGGTAAATTAAGTTTTGAGTGAGAGCACACCCTGATGTTTCCTGTCCCCAAATGTGGGCATTACACATATAGTGTGTGTGTGTGTGTGTGTATGTGTTTGGAAACCTCAGTTCTCCAGGTGTACATTTCCATTTTTGACATCTAACACATGACATGAAAATGTGCAATCAGCTACGGAAGTCTATGTTTTCAAAAAATGCAGATATATTTAAAATACATTTCAGTGCAACCACACACATAGATCACATACATTGTCAGTTAAAGTGCAACTTAGTTTCTGCGTGTGCTCCAGTACAATTCACATAAATCATGACAAGAGGACATTTCTTAAAGCCCCCATATGTTCATATCTGCAACATACAAACCCAGATTTGATAAGACTGAATAAAAAGCATCAAACACACATTCAGTTTCAGCTCTCATCTCTAGATGTCTTACATGTCCTGATGCAATACAGGAGACAGAAACATGTCATTTCACATAATCTAACATCATGCACTTTCACCCATGACTTCCATCAGATAGAAATTGACAAAGAGCTGAGGTTTCATGTCTGTTCACTTCCTCTGTGATTTCTAGTGAGAGGGTGTGCACTGCACGCATGTTACTGTGTGTGATAGAGTGAAAAAGAAAGGCCCCTATCTGTGCTTGAACACTCACCGTTACCACAAATAAGTGAGTGTGATTCATCACTTCCTTCCTATTAAGCACAAGCAGTGCAAGAGTGGAGGGTGTAAACCAAACGCTTCAGTTCAGAGCGCCACTTTCTCCGCCCCTCTGCACATACAGTATGCACTACTATTGCATGCACCTGCACATCTCTATTTGTTGCTATATGTATGGCTGCTCCATTTAAAGTCGACCAATTGATGGTTTTGGTCATGTTTCCATTCTCAATAACTTTTGTTTCAAGAAACTTCTGTTCACATCTCTGTTAAACCCAAGATTCAAACTATCGCTTTAGCATGATTCTTTGTGGAGCAACTGAGTTCTACAGAGCTGTTAATTATACCAATTAAAACATTTGATTGAGTTTTATTAGAATCTGAATATATGTTGTGGATGACAGCCCCAACAAAATGCTTGTTTTTACTTGATATAATGTGCATTTACTATGTATAGGTCAACTTTTCTAAACATTTAAGTATTTACATGTCCGAAGCGTCTTTGCATGCGTTTTTGTGTGTGTGTGTGTGTTTGTGAACGTGCAGTATGTGTTGTGTGTGACAGGGCCTCCAAAAAGTTCTGCTCTCGACCTCTGGTGCCATCTGCCAGTGACAGGGCAGAAATGCAAATCAGATGCAGGCAGATAATACACCATGCTCGCTCCCTCCATTAGAGCAGCCTACAGAAATAAAGTAGGTCAGACAGACCAGCAGCCAGCTGTGTGTGTGTGTATGTGTGTGTGTAATAAGGCACATGCGCCTCTCTTTGTGTGGGGAGACAGCTATACATGTGTGTGTGGGGGATGGGTTTCCAGTTAGCTCTCAGGGTTCATAATATCCGTTCTTGTGATGCTGCACACTAAGTAACATATAGACAAACAGCAGCTCATCCAGTCAGCACTCCTTCAAAGATTTCAGACAGAGAAGGCACTTCTAGACTGTTCTAGACGGGGCAAAGGAGCTGGATGACAGAGAAAGGCTCTTATCTGAGGCTGAAATTAGCCACAGCCAGAGCGCAACTGATAGGGAGCGTATTAAACTCTTGAAAACGAACCACCCGGGAGGGTGATGCAACGCAGAGGCAACGCTGGCGTAATGCAGACAGATGCGTCCTCCTCTCATATCGCTGCGACGCCTCTGAATTATGAATGAGGCCCTGTGCACCTCTTCAATGCAAAAGCCTCTCCTCTTCATGCTCACAATATACTGTTTGTTTTCTTTAATGCACTCATAGCAGCTACCGATTGTCTTTGTTGGTTGTGCTAAGAAACCTAAATAGAGGTTAACAAAGTATTTGAATCCCCTTTTGTCTGAGGACAGTGATGCAGTGCACAAAGCAGATGGCATATAGGTGCTTATTGAAGACAATTAGATTAGTTGCTATGAATTTCACGACCTGAACTGATTTATGATTTAAAGGGATACATTAATGTTTGGTCTATTAGTTTAAAGCTACAGCTTTGTGTCCCTTTAATGGTTGATTGTGTCACAGCCCCTTTTTCTAATTGTGTATTGTTTCAAAAATGCATGCCATACTTAAACACATACTGTAGACATGCTTTGTTTGCCTAAAATACTTGATATGTCTTTCATAAATTCACACAGCCTATCACTGGTTTTAAATCTGCTATTGTCAGAAAATAAATCTAGACTGAAACTGTTTTGTAGCGTTTATACGTTTCTTGAACTCATTCTATTTGATAAATAAGGAGGAATATGAATTGAATAATAAATGACTGTGCCTTTCAGAATCATTTCAAACGAGGGCCTTCTATTTATAGGTGCTCAAACATTTCCTTCTTCAGCTAACTTTCTTTCTTCCTCCAACTGATTTCAGGCCCAGATTGTGAATTTGGTCACAAGGGAGGGTCAATGATTCTCGTTTCCTGCAGTTTGGTCCTCTTTAACCAAATGACTCTCCACTCCCTGAATTCTTTCAAGTTCCTCTGAGATATCCGCAGCCGCTTGTGTATCAGATTGGTGTGTGTGTGTGTGTGTGTGTGTGTGTGTGTGTGTGTGTGTGTGTGTGTGTGTGTGTGTGTGTGTGTGCTTACACCAGTTCATAATGGACATGTGTGCAGTGTGGCATGTGTCTGTAGGCATGTGAGTGTGATGCATGAAGTTAGACGAAAAGGTGACATGAGATGAAAAGGTTAATATTTTCCAGGCTGGTGGGTGGGAGGTGATAGCTATGTGTGTTCATGTGTGTGAGCGCAATGTGTATGCATGTGTGTTTGATTACACATTTATGTGTATTTTCTGTGTGGGTGAGAGAGAAAAGATTCATGTAAAATGCTGCTCTGTTCTTTGAAAAGTCGATTCACTTATGCTACAAGAGATGTATAAATTGGATATGCTGAAAAACGTTCAGATCTCAAAACACATTTCGTTTTTTGTGGAAAATAAACTAAAATGTCAGACATTTTTCAAGAATTCAAACTCGTTTCTCATAAACTATTGCCCTTGAAAAAAAGTCTGAGGCATGTATATGTGATTGTCTGTCACCGTCTTTTGATTTTAGTCATGTCCTCAGTAAAAGTCAGATTATGTAGATCAATGTTGCCCAACTTTTCTGTACCAACTGTACAGATTAACTCAAGTACCTCTTTAAACAGCCCCACCTCTCATGTTCCAAATGTTGCACTATACAAAGATATCATGTTTTTCTGCATACCTTTGCACCTAATTCATTTTTAGGAGGTTTTATTGCAATTGCATTTGTTGGCCTACTATCAATTGATGGAGCAAAAGCGCTTACAGCATATCATTTAGTCTATGTTTTATTCAATAATTATTCCAACTTTTAAACCATTACTAAACTATTTATATTATATACTATTTTTGAGCTCTGGAATTCATTTGTGAAGAAAGCAGGTTCATTTGAACACACTCTCAATTGTGTGTTAGAATCATTATGTGGATATATATTTTTCAAATAAAACGTTTTTTTCTAATCAATTTCTTTCTCCACACACTTACCACATAGGCTCAACCCAGCCAAAGTGAGCCGAGTAGTTGCAGAACAAGTTGGACATTTCTGATGAGGATTCAAAGTTACCAGCTGAGCTTAGGTTAAATGGATGGCTCGGATGTGATAAAGAAACATGTACCCTACCAGCACAGGACAATATTATATAGGGCTACAGCTGTGGAATGGTGGTGGCAGCAAAATGTTCTTTACCCACCTAAAGAAAGCAATGTTAGTTTAAGTGTACCCTATTTTTACCATAGTTTTATCATTGTACCTTGCCGTCAGACAACCCTTCAGACTCACGCGGTTTCTTCAAAGCCAAAAAATCAGATATTTTATCTTGCAGGACACAGAAGTTAATGTTTTTGCCGTGGCCTCATCGGTAAGTTGGCTTTTGTTATAGTGTGACTTTGGTGATTCTGAACTAACTCTCACAATAACTACAAACAAACTGACCGATCGAGGCATGTTCTGCGAGGGTAAACCACAACTTTTTTCAAAGAAGCTTTAAAGACAGCATGATGGATATAATGTCTGCAGTAATTCTCAGTTTTTCGGAGCTAGAGTGTGCTAACCACTATTTTCTGTAGATAATAAAGTGACTATAGATAAGTGCCTCATACAACCCCACTTGAAATATTCAAACCATAGAACCATGAGGACAACAGACATATACAACATTCACATATTCTGCATGAGCATGGACACAGAAATTAGAGATTGGTTATTTGAGGGTTCAGACCATTTCATATAATAGACAAAAGCCTGGACTCACTCAGAGGACACAGAGGACAGGTAAAGGACAGGACAGGCAGGGCTGGACTTAGTTTGGCCTGACCTACAGGCTGAGCCCAGATTCTCACTATGGCCGCTCTGTTCTGGTTAAGTCCCTAACCGGATTTTCAATACCACAGTCCCAATAAATCCATCTCTGTGGGACATTCAACCGGCATTATGCTTGTCTTTTCCTCTGTGCTGCGAAAAGCGCTGAACACAGACATCCAATCTGCACTCCTCTCCATTGTCTTCCCCAGCAGACAGCCCAGTGAAGTAATGCTCTCGGCCAAATCCCCCCTCCATGTGCAGACGCAGCCTCCCTTGCCCACAGATGCGCTCAGCTCTAATTAGGCAGACCGCTGGACGTGTTGCGGGGGGGGGGAAATCTCTCTGCACAGACATATCGTCTAGTGGCAGCTTCACAGATTTACGTCTTTTCATCTAGTTTATGTGCATGTGTATAAGCTGCTGCTAT
Organism: Notothenia coriiceps; assembly: GCF_000735185.1. Taxonomy (NCBI): domain Eukaryota; kingdom Metazoa; phylum Chordata; class Actinopteri; order Perciformes; family Nototheniidae; genus Notothenia; species Notothenia coriiceps. The sequence goes on along the minus strand of NW_011358926.1, from coordinate 652,443 downwards.
GGGAGAGAAAGACGGAGAGATTTACGATTAAGTGATGAACACAATCCTAACTTTTAATGCATGGCACAAAACAGCACTCAAAGAAATGCATGGCTGTCAGTGTTTGTGTCCGTGCTGCAACATGTTACACTGCTTTACACAGCCCTGCCGCTTGTGCAGTTAGGGAGTGTACAGTATGCTTCAGATCTGCAGAAGTTGCTGAGTTCTCCCCTGAGACTTGCGTCATCAGCACAGAGGTTATTTCCTGTAGTTGAAGAGCAGCATGACTCTCTTCCTGTTCTGTGTGTGAAGAACCAGGTTTGTCCCCCGGTTCTCTCTTTACTGTACACAGGTTACGAGTTGCAGTTTGTTCACATACGTTTTTTGCTCTTTCATGCATTCATGATATCCCAAATAAAGATATTCCTGCCTGAATAATCCAATGACAAAGTTTCAGATTCTGAACACTGAAGGCCTCTTCAGCCTGGTTCTTTTTAGCTGAATGTTTTAGATATTCCATTAGAGGCAAAAAAGGGAAACCTGTTATATACACTTTATATAAAAGTGTTTTCGCACTTAGCTTTAACAAGTGACTTCTGTGATTCGATCTCAAGTGGAAAGCTTTATATAACACACCTTTTGATTCAATCTCACTGTCCTGCTCTATATGCAAATAAACACAGTCAGAAGCATAGACTGCATATAGATAAAGGTCAGGATTTTAGTTTAAAAATAAACAAAATTATGAATGGTGTGTAAACTGTGTACACCAAGTGACAATGATGATAGGCAGCTTTATTTTCTCTTCACCTCTCCACTTCTTAGCTGCGCTTGTGGGGGGAAACAAGAGAACAGAGGGAAAGCTTTTTTCATTTTCAAAGTCTTCGAAAAAGCGCTGCAGAATGAAATAGGAAACTCCTTTCATCATCTTTCAAGCTGTTGTAAATCACCTCTCTTTTTGAGGAACAGACACTCCTTTTGAGTAGACGCTCCTTAAATGTGGCCAAGGACACACTCGCATACACACTGCCAAAAGAATGTGGCCTTATGTAACCCAGACCACCTCTGAGGGATTCAGATCTCAATGTGTCTAAGGTGCACCTCCATTTGAGATCATATCCCAAAAGACACATGTTAATACCGAGTCAAAGAGGGCCAAAGTCGCAGCAGCATAGCTCCTTAACAATGAAAGAGTAAATATTGATTTCAAATTCACGGTTTCATGTGAAAACACATTAATCATGGTCATGGATTATGTCAAGATTAGCTGTAGGCCTAAAATATTGAGCTTGATGAAGAAGAAGCTCAACCTAAGGAAATATAGTGTACTATAGTGGGGATATATCAACATGGCACTGTCATGCATGTCGCAACATTACCAAATACTTGCTTGGTATTTAGAGTTTACACTGTTGTGACCCAATTTCTAGAACACAAAATGCATAACAGCATTAATGAACTACAGAATGCACGAGCATCACAACCAGTGAAGTCTCCTCTCTTTCTGTCTGGTGCTTCTTTTGCTCCAACAGAAGAGCTGTTAGCTTCCGCCTCCCTGACGCGTCTCCTCCCTCCTCTTCTGTGTCCCTGGGGGAGGCTTTGCAGCACAGTCCCTTCCAGCAGCTTCTTCCAAACAACAAAAACATTGTCTTATTTTATTTTGTTTCCCCCTCCATCTCAGTGGAGCTATTACTCTGCCTTATTCTGCATTTGACCTGGGGGCGATAGGAGGCGGAACACATTGGCCGAGGATGATAATGTCTTTCCAAATAGCTGAAATCTGCGAGCTGCACTTCTCCGCTGGTGGTTTTGACGTTATTTGGTTTCGTTGCAGTACAGCACAGTGGAAGAGAGAGTCGTACTCTTATTGCGGCCTATTGAAGCAGTGTTGTATGCTTTTTTCACATTAAGCATTAGCCCACTTACAAAAGAATGAGGCACCAAAATGAATGTGTTTGTACCAAGTCGATCATGTCCAACTCATCCACTTATTTATCCTGATTTAGGCCATTGGATTGACTCCCTAGATTTGAACTGTATGATCTCCATTTTATGTTAAAATCCTTCAAGGGAATTTTTATTCCGTTTTTATAGCTCATTTTGCAAACAGTTTCTTCTTTCAAAATACAAATACATTATAGTGAAAAGGCTGCAGAAATAAATTAAATGTTACAGGTTTTTTCTTTCTAAAACATGTAACCTTTAAACTCTGATTATATAGGGAAATAAATGCCAATATAAAAACGATCTACTTGCTAAATGCTCTGTTAGTAGGTGCTGTGTGTAAGTACTTAGGCTCAGTGCTAGTTTGAGCTATATCATGCTAGCATGTTAACAATGACAATGTTAGTGTTTAGCCTATAATGTTTTTCAGCTTCACTATCTGAGTTGAACTTGTTAGCATGCTTACATTTGCTGTTTAGCACAAACATAAAGCTGAGATGGATGAGAATATTTTTTGTTTTGCACTTATTTATTCATACATTTAGGATAAATTAAATTCTGACCAGGTGATAGCATTAGTTGCGTATAAAGTTAACCTCACACCAGGACCAGAAGACAAGTTAGTGAATCGTCTTCATTCTCTGGGGACCAAAGTGGTGGAATGGCCATGTGACCAACATTTCAATAGTGCCATTCTATAACTTAAAAAACTGAATTCGGGATTTTTTTTAAACAACACCTGTGTATGTGTATATGTGTGTGCGCGCACGTGCGTGTGCTCTCGGAGTTGGGGCCAAATGAGCAGGCATGCAGACTGGTACAAATCTGACACTGGGACTCACTGCGACTACAAAGGGCTGACATTTGATACACTTGCAAAAACAACCAAATCCCACAGGAGGTCTCCTTCAAGTTAAATTCTAATTCCCCATCCAAATACTGTTTTTCTTCACTTTTTTTCAAAGATAATTTTGCTGTTAACCGCACTTGGCAGAGATCAAACAAATATGGTGTTTTTTAAGCGTATGGGGCGGGGGTTGGAAGTACATTTTTTAGTGGCACAGACAGAAAGGATTCCCTGTAACAGAAAAAGGCTTGTATATAAGGAGCTTCATTACTCCACAAGGACTTTATGAATTAAGTTTATAAGGTAAAAAGACAGACATTTCATTTGTCATAACCATCAGCAGCAGTAGCAAACCCTTCAAGCCTTCATACTGAACCAAGAGCAATATCACCATCTAGTGGCCCAAATTGAGTTTAGCTAACATTTAAAAAAAAAAAACAGTCAAAGTAAGGCAATCTTCAAACCATAAGTAATGCTGACTTTGCATTCATTGTCAATTATTCGAAAGAAAAATGGAAAGAGCGTGTGTCCTTTTAACAGGAGCCGCACTATTGAGGTCACCGAGGACATGAGTTACATTGCTGGGTAGCTTAACCTACACAATTATATTATAGTATTAGTTGTTGTGTATTTTGTCTTAATAATCTAAACCTACAAAGAAACTATAAGACCTTGGAATAGTAGCCTACATTTATTTTCCTCCGAGTAGAAATATATAGTAGGATAAAATAGAAATACTTAAATAAATTAAAAGTATACTTATCTTAGAAATTGCACTTAGTTACAACTAGTGATGGAGAGATGAAGCCTTATGAAGCTTTGAAGCTTTCCAGCCAATTGGTTCGCAAAAGGATTCATCTCATGAGGTTTCATCATGGGCTTCATTTGAACACAAACCCCCTGTTGGTCAAAGTGTGTAAAACAGGCAGATTGGACATCTCAACAGTGTGCTGTATCTCATACCGAGTTCCCAATGAGTAAAGCCTTAGAATAACTCTAAACAACGAATATAAAATCATATTTTCATGTTAACAATATTGTTTTTATTCCAGTTGATTGTGATTGAAAAGCCTAAGGAGGCTGCTAAACATTGCAAAGAGGGATTTGTAATCCTTAATAATATTCATAAACTTAACCATGTTGTAGCCTGAGAAAGGCTAAACCATATCAAAGAATACATTTATTAACTACATTATCTAATTTAGCTGTAGCTTTATAAACAACAAAAAAGACGTATTGTTCAGTCGTGGAACCAGGGACCCTGCGTTCGTGAGTCAACTGCTTCCTAGTTGAGCCACAGCACACTGAAACACTCTACGATATTTATTCCTGTATTTATTCATTTATTTATTCATGTTTTTATTCCTACATTTATTTATGCTTGTATCTATTTATACTTATGACATGTTCCGACCTCTATATAAGTGAGGGTCTGAGGTCTTTTAATTCCATTCCATTCCATGGTTCTTATTATACATCCATGGGTATGAGGGTTCAACGGTTCAACCGATCGGAATCGCTTCCTAAAGCAGTCACGTGGTATCGACAGGCAGCGAGGCTTCGTTTGTCATCGATGACGTCACTGGTCCAAAACGATACAAGCCTCGATATATTCTTCACAAAAAGCTTCAACCGAAAGCAAACACTGAATCCCGCCTCCATAGTTTCACAGTAGGCAGTAGGGCGGTAAATGTAAGCAGGCGTTTACTTTTTAATTTGGTCACAACATTTTATAAAGATACAACATGAAGACAGCTGATTCAAGCAAGTTTCCTTCGTGGTTTTTCATCGTCGGTTTGGTTTCTCTTCGATCTGTGTAAGTTACCACAGAGAGGGCGTTTATGTATGCACCGATGTACAGGCGTTAAGTCGCTATAAAAAGGAGAGGTTCAGATCGATGTGTGTCACAACACCTGAGATCAAGATACGTAAAATCTAACTTTAAGGAAAGCGATTTTATTAAAACGTTATAATAGTTATAGGCCTACCGTTTTGAAATTGTGATAGACATATTGTTTTGTAATACTTTAGTTTCAGTTTTGTTTTTTGGTTCGCAGTCTTATATCCAGGTCAAAAGGAAAACAAAAATCAGTTGACCATACCGAACCACTGTTTCGCAATATATATACACAGCCTATAACACGAATGTTAAAATACAATTTGGCTACATATAAAGACGGAAGTGGACCACGTTCTTGGATATAAACACGTACAGTCTGAGGTTTCAGGAAGAAACGTTGCATCATTTTCCAAACGCTTATTTATGTTGTTTATTAAAGTGCTTTAAGAACAGCTCTATGAGAAAATGTGAAAATTAAGAAATGATTTTCAGATGTATGTATATGTTTTTTTTCCAGGGACTTGTCATCTGCTCTAAGGGAAACCCAGCAGTGTGTTGATGGCACGTATGATCACGAGGGTGTGACCTGTTGTCTGTGTGCTGCTGGTAAGTGTCAGGGGCTATATGCACACTTCATAGAAATATAATAATCAGGTTAAGGTTTAGCTGTTTCCTTTTTTTAAGGAGGTGGTTTATCTTGGATAAAATTGGATTCATAGCTCATTATATAATGAAGGACTATGTAGGACTAATATTTACTGAGCTACTTAAGATCCTGAATTAATAAATAAATCAATAATGTTTTTGAGGTCACTTTCACATTATAGGGCCTCAAGAAAAAGAGCAGGAAGTATGACCTTATTGTTTATTTTAATTTTTGATCTTCAATGAGACCAATGCAAACAAATGTCCTTTGCCTTGAATCTAAATAAATGACTATTGTAATCTGTATCAGATAGTTTGGACTCTAGACACAAAGCATCCCTGAGAAGAAATATATTTTGGCCCTTTACTTTAGAAACCAGCATTGTCTTTTGAAATCAATTATTTGACATACAGGAAACCAATGCAGTTGTCTAATCTCTTGTATTAGGACAACTGTTTAGATGTCACCACAAAGATTAGGCCCTTTTTTTCTATCTGGGGCCCCTATACATTATTTCTTGGCATAATTCTATTTCTGTTGTATTTTTTTAAATAGGCAGTTATTTGCTAAAATGTGTGTTAAATACAATTGTATGATGGGTAATGATAGTTCTTGTGTTGTTGGACACAGCACCTTAAGCTAAGCTAAGGACATTTCAATGTATTAGTGTCTGTTTTGCCATCAAAGAAGCTACAATACTAACTTACACTTGGTTTGCATATAGTGGGTGTGTAAATCATAAGCTGGCCGCATATATTTTCTTCTGGCTCATGTGTGTTAATGTTGTAGGTACGTTCGTGGAGAAGCACTGCACTGCTACGACTCCAATTGGAAAATGCACAAGCTGTAGAGAAAAGACATACAACAGTCACCCTAATTTCCAGGAATCCTGTGAGTCATGCACATCCTGCTCACAGCCCAATGGTAAAGACATAATGGGACATCACCGGACTTCACAGGGAAAATACAATTTGAAAGCAATGCAAAGTTATGTCAAAGTCTTTCTAATGTCTAATGTGTTTTACGGTCCTGTTAGCCAATCTAGAGTTGGATGTATCCTGCACCCGGGCCAGAGATGCAACGTGTCGATGCAAAAAGGATCACTTTTGCGGCAGTAAAGAAACCTGTATATTATGCTTCCCCTGTAAAGAGTAAGTTCTGATCCTTGTAATGTAAACTATAAGATTTACGAATAGCTTCTTAAAAGAAATGTCTGCAAAAACCTGTCACATGGTGGATTCCTTTTTCACAATAGGCTGACAGCATAATCCTTTAATGTTTTTTTTTTGTCTCTCATACTTGCTTTTATTTTGGTTCCAGATGTACTGAGGGTGTCAAAGTAGCCTGTACAGCCACCAATAACACAGTCTGCAGTGAGAAAACTGAAGGTATGCCATAGTTAGGCATTATTGCATTAGGGGGGGCTTCAATTATTACATTGCCATCTCATTTATTCATTGTGTCTTGTGTTTTCAGGGGGGAATACAACTGGGTTGATAGTTGGCCTAACTCTCTTATTTGTTTTAATAATTGTTATTGGACTTCTTGCATTCTTCTTCTGGATAAGAAAACGCAACCGTGAGTATTTCTACTACTTTACCACTATATGTAAAGACCAGCAGAGGGCACTAAAACAGTGTGTTTCTCAATAAAAATAGGAAAGCAAAGGAATAATACTAATGTTCACATTCTATTTCTTACATTTATTTTACATTTGTATATCAGCAGCATAACATTAAACATTGTCAAAGTGCTTGACAGAAGGGCTTTTCTTCTTTTCTTTTTTCACTTTTCAAGCACACCAGTTCAAATCCTAGCCTTGTTTCAAGTCCATCATAACTGGATACAATATATCCTTCTTAATTTGCTTTAATATGTTCTATTCTGTATAATTGTTTTGAGTCTTTAAGTCCAGTGCACTTCAAATTTAAATCAAGAAAGCTTCAGATTGAATTGCTGCTTTCGTATCTTTTTAACAATGTGTCTTGTTTTTTAAAATTATTTCTCTCACAATTGAAAGGAAATAATACCCCAGAGGAAGGAAGAAATGATTTGGTAAGCTATTCATCAATGTGATCTCTTTTGGTCCATTCATGAGATGTTTTGGCTTTGTCCTGTTTTAACTCACCTCAGCACACCTGTGCAGCACGTATGATGAACAATTTTCTGTCTCTTTTCTAATATTGGCAAAGCTGCCCCTTTCTGTAGGAGGTGCAGGTTAGTTTTCTGAAACCTTTGGTGTCCATGTTAGTGTGCTTGTTTTGTGTCTGTACTATTGTGACATAGAAATATTTGAAATCTGTAGTTGTAGTTGTATCGGTTTGTTATTTTATCAGAGTTGTAATTTGTTTCTTAACATTCATTCTTCTTCTGTTTCTCAGGAGATTCCGTCCCTTCAAAGTAAGAAAAACGTAATATTACAACAATATTAGAGATATAATTGCTATTTCTCTATGTTTTGAGTTTGTTAGAAGAAATAACTGCTTGATGGATAATCAGACTGGACTGACATTGATCATTATTCACTCGGATATTGTGTTAAAATCCAGGAAGCAGTGCAATGTATTAGTTGTCATGGCTAATGAAGTGATACGTCAATGTATTCCCACTTGGTATAATCTGTAGGTCGAATAACTAAAACCTGTAAATCTCATATACGCTATTTTGCCATTTCTTTGGTAACTTACCTGTTGCGTTTTTTATAGTTGTATTATTTGTTATGGCTCTTGCACAATCCTGCAGCTCTGATTGCCACGGGTGTTTTTTTTAAACCACTGTGTACTAGTACAAAACCAGACTTATCTGAGTAACTGGAGAGGTCTGAAATCAGGTTGGATTGCAGTATGGATTGTGCTTGATTTCCGTTTTACTTTGATACTTTTAAATCTTTAAAATCTTTAAATCAAAATGCCCATACAATTTCAATAAAGTTGTGATGATGTGTGTTGTGATTTGTTATAATAAGTGCCTTTTCCTTTGTTTCACGTTAGAACCACTTCTTGAGCGCAACCTGCCAGACATTGCAGAAATAATTGGATGGACGGATATGAAGGATGTTGCAACACGCAGCGGTATGCGAGACACTACTATTGAGAATTGTAAGCTGAACCACGTTGGTAACGCTCGGGAGCAGACACTCGAACTTCTACAGGAGTTTGTGCAGGAGAAGGGCAGTCAGGCCCAAACTACCTTGATCCAAACCCTGAAAAATAGTGGCAAAAGACGAATAGCAGAGAGGGTGGTTGCTAAATTAAATTCTTCTGCTTGAATTTGTTTTTTGTAAGCATTTTAAATATTTAAAGCGTTGGAATTTTTTTTGTATCAGTGTAGATGTTTACATGATGTAAGAGTGTATGTGTCCTCCTAACCCGAGTCTTTCTGTCTCTAGTTGAACTTTTTAAAAGGTGAATTTAAATAAAGGAAGTATCTGGCAAAAAAATATCTCCATGGAGAAAAGCCATGACCGTGAGAACGGCAAAAACAGAGTGTAGAAAAGCTGAACGCAGGTGGAGAAAAACAAATCTCCAAGTTCACTTGGAAAGATATAAAGAGAGACTATGCATCTATAATCAGGAAATAAAAAAGGCACGACAGTCTTTCTTGTCTGACATCATTACTAAAAATAAAAACAACTCACACGCCCTGTTTGCAACCGTCAACAGACTAACAAACCCCCCAGTGTCAGTAGCCTCTGAATTTCTATCCACCAGGGCCTGCAATGAATTTGCCTCCTTCTTCACGAACAAAATTATGAAAATCAGACAAGCAGTCAGTGCCTCTGTACCAGGTACAGCAAATGTTTTGTCCCTGTGTCCACCTAAAGTCAATTCAGACATCATGACACAATTCCGTCTGATAAATTATAAAGACCTGGAGGACATTATTCAACATCTGAAATCCTCCTCCTGCAGCCTCGATATTATTCCAACAGCATTGCTGGTTTTAAAGCACTAAATGTTTTAGGACCAAATTATATTAACGATTTCCTGCAAAAATCTGGAACAAACGGCCTGAATCCTGCAGGTCAGCTGCAACTGTTGATACTTTTAAATCTAGATGGAAAATGTATCTTTTTGAGGCTGCATTTGGATGAGGATTCAAACTGCAGTATGGCTTTTTGTATGTATTTTATACCTGTTGTGTTGATTTTATTATCTTTGCTTTTTAAATGCCTGTTTTTAAATGCCTTTGTATAATGTGCTTCCACTGTATTTGTTCTTAAATGTCTTTTATATTATTTTGTAAAGCACTTTGGGTTTGCCTTGCCTTGCCTTTAAAGTTTCGAGGAATCCTGTGAGCAACATGGTATTACAGGGGAACATTCATAATATATGATAAGTAGTTTATTCAATATAGAGTTAAGAGATCTTGCACCACTAATATTAGCAGTTGTTGGTATGAAATTGTTCAAAAAAGATTACTTTGCCTACTCAGAATTGTGCCTCTCTGTCAGTGTTGATGTAATGATGTTGGTCAAGCAGCTTGTGTATATTGTGCAATAAAACTCAATCCAAGTTTTATTATCAAAGTGTTACATCAATTTTGGTTTGTAATATGTTGTGAAATTATGACATGGCTATTTGAGATATTATAATAGATTTTTTGTAGAAACTGTCTCTAACTAATTTAAAACTGCAATACCACAGTACATCTTATATCCACTATTGCACTCTCTCAATATAAAAACACAGCTTCCCACAATTGTTTTATTATTATTATTATTAAGTAATTTGTGCTAAAGTGTGCTAAATCCTGATTATTCTCATATCTCTTTTCCTCTCCTGTACCCACATCCATGTTCCTGTGTCTAAATGTCTACCAATAAGTATTATTTTATGGGAACTAAGTCTTGAACTAGAGTGTAGGAATACTCTGTTACAAGTAAAAGTCCTGCATTAAAAATTGTACTCAAAGTTCTTACTATGCAAATTGCCCCATTTCACAATCATATACTGTGCAAATCGCATGTATTTATTATAATGATGGAGGTATTAATGTGTTTATCATAGCTGGTAAACGTGGAACTCATTTTAATTAGTTTATTTATTGCTGGGTAGCTTGTGAAATCAATCCAGGTGTAACTAATGTCACATTTTATATCATTAATCCATATCTGCAAAGTAACTGAAGGTTTAAAGTACATGTCATGGAGTAAAAGTAAAAATATTTACCTCTGAATTGTAGGTACAAGTACAAAGTTGCAGAAAATGGAGGTACTCTCATGTAAAGTACAAATAGGTCAAAATTGTACATGAGTAAATGTAGCCTGCTTAGTTTCTTTACAACACTGGCTTGGCTTCAAATGGTTACTTTGATAAAGAATTGATCTGACAAATTCCAAGTAATAGATGCATAATTTCATCCAAATAAATCAGGCAACAGTGAAAAAAGGTTGTATTAGTTCACTATGCGATGAAGTAAATAGACATCTTGACATTTCAAAAGCTCAGAAAATAATATGATAATACCAGGTAATAAATGGAAATGTTCAGGCACAACACCCTCCTCTCAGTTTAAGATGGCTATTTTGGTTGAGGAGAGGAAGCTGGGCGGTGTCTCCCTTTATGGGTGGAGCACAAAGTCAGGAAATGAGTAACGGTTTCCCTCGCTTCCCTCCCTTATGAGTTTGGTGAGGATGCGCAAACCGGAGAGCCCAACATACGTTTATCAGGATGGACGTAACGGGAAAACGGCATAAAGGTAGGTTTGAATCAACTATTTCGACACCATAGTAGTATTCTTAATGTTTTACTAAACGGTACAACGACAAAGTGTCGTGTGTGTTCAAGCGTGCAATTAAGTCCCCCAGATGATGCCTGTTGCGTATGTTTGCTAAAAGGGAAACTTGACTTTATCGTGGTCGTCAAATCTTTACACATCGTTACACAGAGTACTGTTTGTTTAGCTTTAAAGTGACTCATGTTTCTGGTGTTTTATTTATTTTGCCGCGACGTTTCCATGATGAGCCGAGCTCAGTCACTATTGTGTTGCTAAGACAACCAAGGAGGTAACCTTTGGCACTGTGCAATAACTGTACAAGTACACAGACACGTCATAGTGTGTGATGGAAACACGTTACAGTTAGGCTGCTTAGTACTAAGCAGCCTAAAGCAGGGCTGCTTACTCAGCAGGGGTAATACTGTAGAAGTTCTATATGTTCTTCAAGTAGCTACAAAGCCGCAGTGGAGAGTAAAGAAGTACATTTACCAGTGGTGGAATGTTACTAAGTACATTTACTCAAGTACTAGGCTATAGACAATTAAGGTAATTGTACTTTAGGCCTACTTGAGAACTTTCACATGATGATAATTGATACTTTTACTCCACTACATTTTGTTGGCAAATCTTGTACTTTTTTTTTACTTTAACCAGACTATTTTTATATAGTAGTAAGAGTATTCAACTCAGAAACAAAGAACTAGCTAAGGATTCAGGCTTTATATTGCCTACATGTTCTGTAATAAATACCTCTCAAATAATTTGTTTATTAAATGCAGTACAGTCCTCTCTCTGTCTCGATTAATGTTTGTTTGGATGGACTGAGCCCTGTTGGTGTTGGAGAACAGCCAGTGAGTTAGTCATGGGAAGTTTCCTGCGCTCTGTGAACACACACACACACACACACACACACACACACACACACACACACACACACACACACACACACACACACACACACACACACACACACACACACACACACACACACACACACACACACACACGTTGCCACTTCTGCTGTCATTTTAAATGTGAACTCTGACAGAACAGCTCATAATCTTATGATCGTACAGTGAGATTATGATGTTCCCTTTTCTTGTTTTTCTTATTAGAAGTCCCATTTGAGGGCACTATATGTAGTACTTTAAGATTATACTGTAATGATAGTAAAAACGAATTCAGTGTGTCCTTAACAGAGCAGTGTGCAGTTGTCTCTTTAACTTTTACCAAGAGCTTGGAACCTAAGCAAGAGACTTGTGTAATTTCCTGTTCTGTACAGTTCATTGCATTACTTCTTGCTTATTTGATGACGTTCAGGAAGGAACATAATAACGTCAAGGCGAGTGTTCCCTACAATGTTTCACTTATAAGCCATATGTAATATATAGTCTTTTGGGGATATTTTTCAGGAAGAGGGTGTTGTTCTTCTTTTGCTGGGACAAAATGTTAACAGGATGTAAATGCTAACAGGCACAAAGTTAGTTACAAAATAGGGTTATCAGAGAAGGGCAACAAAAAGGGCCCGATGTTCTTTCCTCCCATGTTTCACACTCTGATACTGGACGAGTGCGTGACTCAGCCCACTGCCTCTATATTTAGAGGTGTGTCAATCTATGCTTCCCAATGGAGTGTTTTACATAAATAGCTGGATTGTTTTTTCATATATCGTGTTCTTTATGTTTTATTCAGCATGCTAACATTTTCATTTGTCTTCAATCCACTTGTCTTCTCAATAAAATCCAACTGTTTCTGTGTTTGTTTCAGGATCTGAGCTACATCTGCCCAGACGTCTGCGATGTGCTTCAATGTGTGTTTGTTAGAAACAAGCTGAAGATGCAGGGGGCCATTGCACGAGTGTGTATGGTGGTGACTGCTGCCATATTAAACCACCCCTTGCTCTTTCCCCAAGAGAACACCACACCTCCAGAGCAGGAAGATGAGGTGATCGCTCGAATGCGGGAGCACCAGGAGAGGCTGGAACTGGAACAGGCAAGGCTGGAGAATGAGCTTTCACAGTTGGACTCAAAGCAGGAAGAACAATCCAGCTCAGAGGAAGGATACAGTTGGTACTTGTGGAGCACCGTGTCTTTCGTCATTTTCTTCACGATTGAGATGTGCAGGGTGAATCTTTCTGACACAGAAATACGTCCGGTTGAGGATGAAGACCTATTATCAGAGAGTGGTGCCATCACCCCCAGGACGATGGTGCTGGATAAGGTTGTCCTGAGCAACTTCTGCGACAAATCCAACTACACTTCGTCTCATGAAAACTGGAGAGTGAGGGAATTCGTCGAGGGTTTTACCGATGACTTGCTTGAGTCGCTCAGGAGTGTCTGTGACGGGGAGGCAGACATGGAAGTTGGGGACTTTGTCGGGATTGGAAGCATGTTTGAGTCTTGGAAGGTGTGCAAGCCACTGACGTGCGACCTTATAGTGCCTTTCTCACCTCCAGATCCGTACTCCTTCCAGTTTGACTTGTGGTGCAGCCCCTCCTGTGACATGCCTCCAGACATGCAGGGCTGTGGTAAGATAAAAGTGGACGGCTTTCGGGAGGACAAGGAGGGATGTCTATGTGGCTCTGCTAACCTGGGGGAGGACATGCTCTGTCTGTTGCATGGGGGGGAAGACACAGTCCAAGTGGAACATAGTCCTGAGGAACTGCTGTGCTCCAGGAACACTCATTTGTTAACCAAAGATCAAGTCATGAAGTGGTTTCAGATCTCTTTAACCAAAGCGTGGGGCCGCATCTCTCACAAATACGACTTTGAGGTTACATTTGGCCACCTGGATGCAGCCGGTGCACTCAAGATCCGATTCCGTTCGTGGAAAGTCATCGTAATGAACATTATACCCGTTGTTCAGCTGGAAGGTACGGATGCTTATTTTGTCCCACACTTTCCATCAGATTATGCCAGCTCTCCCGACCCTTACTGGACCCTCTCGCTTGCTGTCTACGAGAGGAGATTGCTGAAACATTTTGCTCAACGCCTTCCACAAAACTCCTGTCATTTACACTGCCTTCAGATTGTGACTTTTCTACACAGAAAGCAAACGGTACTCACGGGGAAAAGTGCCCTCACTAACTACCACCTCAAGACTGCCCTGTTGCACTTGTTGCTGAGTAAAAGGCCCTCTGCGTGGGGCATTGAGGACACTGAGCAAAGGCTTCGGGATGTGCTCAGCTTCTTGCAGAGGAGCCTACATGAGAAGAGACTTCATCACGCTCTGATTGGGAACAGTCAAGTGCCGGAAGAAGTGCAGCTGCCTGAGGTTCTTAGCAAAGCAGAGCCCATCAATCTGTTCCGTTCTTTATTTTTGCAGAGGGAGCTTTATGCCGCAACAGTCAGGCATTTCAAAGAGATGTTGAGAAATGCACCTGTGCTCATACAGGAGTTCACACCGCCCTTATCAAATGGAGGTTTACACCACAGGCTAGAGGAAAGTTTGTGAGCTTAGGCCAGGGTTTCTTCAAAACTAAACCACCAACTGATCTTTAAATATCATTTCAATGTTACTAAGAACAATGTTATAAATAGTTACACCAGACGAGTACACAAATGAAAAGGTGGACATACACCAGTTCTCTTGAAATCATGTGGTGACTTGAGCTGTTGCCTTGTTAAATTAAGTCTGCAGGATCGCTTCTGAAGCTTAAAGGTGGTAGGGCTGCACAATTATTCGAAATTATATCAAAATGCAAAGTATAGACGAGTGCAATATTCAAATTGCAGGAAGCACAGTATTTTTCTAAATACGTGTTGGTATACAACTTTGAATAAAGTATTGTGCAGCTGTAAGAGATATCCCAGCCAACAAATCCTACTCTACAGTCTTACCAAAACATTGTTAGGTATGGATCGTCTATACAATCAATATACTTTCCAATGAATATTGATAACTATGATTTAAAAATAACAATTCCTCCAATTTTTTTAATCATATCGCAATTGCAATATCAGTCAGTTGTTATTTTTTACAAATCATGCAGCCCCACTTAATTCATATTGCTTGTTTTACAGATGTAACCTGGATGAGAGATTTTCAGTAGATATCCCTCTGCTTTAAATTATCATCATTTAACAAAAAATACCCAAATAGCTGTTTTTGTTGGGGTAACATTTTACAGAAATACCTCTGATAATATGCCGGTCTAACCAGGGAATCTTTTTCCTAACAGTAAAGCTGTTTTTTTTTCATTTATATCAATTTCAATCTCATGGCAGCTATTACATTTTGTGATGTTCAATGTTTTTTTATTGTTTATTATAAAAGCAAAGTTTGTTATATTGTTGTGACTATTACATTTCTACTGTGTTGTCAATTTATTAAATCGGACAACCTTGATAAGCAATGAGTAAAAACATGATTTCGTTTTTGTTTATTAGTGTATCACACAGACTGGTCATATCATCTACATTTTTTATTACAAAAAAAAGTGCCACATTATTGAAAAAACATTGAGTCATATTTTCCTTTCCGTACCTCATTAAGGTTTATGTTTAATATTTATTTTATAACAAATCAAGACTTATTTCCAATAAACACAATTCCTGTATCCATTTAATGTTAACTCATCATGATATCTCCTGCAAAATATTTTCCTATGACAAAGTTGTAAACACAGACATGATCCCAAACCTGGATATGAATACAAAAAGGGACGGTTTTAGATTTGATCACTTCTGTTCTACAGGCCGTAGTCGTAGTCCGGCTTCCCCTCCTGGTAAGTCTTGTAGAAGGCCTTGTAGGTTTCTGCACTGTGCATGCAGGCTTTGACCGCCGTGTCCTCTGACATGCGCTCTGTCCACTTCTTCAACTCAGGTGTGCCACCAAGGCAGCTGAAATGACAACGGGAATTGAATAAGTAATTAAATCACAACATATAAAACACAAGATGTATATAATCTGTTCAGGTGAGATTCCCTGCTCTTCAAGTCTTACTTCTGGACTTTACCTCATATTTGAACAGTTTGCTCTTCTCTATGGTTACCTTGAATGTTTTCGGAATGCTTCCACAAATAAAATGTATTTATTTTTGTATGTCCTGAGAAGTTGTTACTTACTGTTTGAGTTCCATAAGCTCCAGCCTCTCAAACCACGGCCACATCATGTAGTCGATCATTGTGATGGAGTCACCACAAAAGAACCCGGTCTTCTTGTTAACTAGGTCCTGAAAAAACACCATTATGTTTATGTTGTAAAACACTGAAAACTAGCCAGGTACAGACATCGAAGACAGACACTTGGGTGAACTCACTCATTATCTTTGACGGTTATTTACGATCCATAAAGAATCAGTTGTGCTCAAACTATTTCCTTGTGACAATCTACCACATCACATGTCTGGTGAATGCGTAAAGAAGCACTCAACTTTTCAACCTACCTCATTTAATTTGGCAAACTTCTCTTTCAGTTCTCCTTCCAGTGCAGAGACATCCTCGCCCTTCTTTCTCCCCATTGGGATCTTGTAGAAGTAAGGTACTACCTGTAGAAAACAAAAGCATTATTCTACTATCTCATGGTCCTAACAGTAGACATGTACACTAAAAAAAAGAACAGGATTAAGAAGTCCTTATATAAGATACCTTGGAAAAATGCTCCAGCATCATCTTCTGTTGGGCTTTACCAAAAGGAGAGGGAGGAAGCAGCTTCTTCTCAGGGTAAACTTCCTCCAGGTACTCGCAGGTGATGGGAGAATCATATACCACCTCCCCAGCAGGGTTCTCCAGGGTTGGGACTAGCCCGAGAGGATTCTTCTTAAGAAACCACTCAGGTTTGTCCTTCAGGTTGATGTTCATGGTTTCATGCCTGAGAGGGAAAACAGGTGTTTGCATTTTTAATCAAAAGCTTGGATTACAGGTATTTATTTTAATACAATGGCAATCTATAGATCTATGGAAATGTAAAGTAAAGCATCATAAAATGTTTTTTTACTTGATCCCTTTGGCAGCCAGCACTAATCTGGTCCTTTGGGCGAAAGGGCAGAATCTCATGCTGTAAAGTCTGATTTTGCCATCCGGGACTGGACCAGGTGCAGCACTTCCTGTGAGAACAAGAACATGACAAAGTGCTTAGGGAAACATGTTCATTTATGTATTCTACCATTTATATTATGATGTAAAAGTTAACATTGAATCTGACCTTCTGTTACCGTCTTGTACTTAAATTATTGTGGCCTACATACACTTCATTTACGTATCCATTTCATGGTACTTTGCACTTCAACCTCAAAGTGCTTTATACTCTGATTCATCTTATAGCTACAGTAACACGTTTCTTTGTTTCTACCTACCACACAAATAATCCTTTTATAACGTATAATGCATATGTAGTGGGTCATTCTCTTGAATGCAGCTCAAGGCCCGACTCCTCCCCAAACACTCCCCTCATTAGAGCAGAGTATAAAAGGGACCTGGTGGCTCTTTGGTCATGGTCACTGGTACAGGTAGGCTGCATAAGTTATTATATGGATACATTGGTCTCAGTTCTGCCAGTATTTTACGCTCACTTGCTGCTTCTTGTCCTGAAGCTCAGTAGGGTTACAAAACCTCTTGTATAACAATTCAGGTTCTGCCTGTTTTTGTCTAACACTGTTTTTGTTTTTGTTATTGTTTATTATATTTTCTTTAGTTTGTTTTGATTAGTTTAGCTTGTTTTGCAGTAGCCTATACACCCCGTTAACTGGCCTCATTCCACTACTAATTTTGAATCCATTTGTGGAATAAAGATCATTTTAACTGAATATTTCTTGTTTCTAATCAATGATTTTTATCTTGCAGCACCAATTCCTGAGTTTCCTTTTTTTTGGATTACATTTAATAAAAATTACTTTATTTTGAAACATGCCCCTCAGTTCTCGAACCTGTGTCCTGATTTATTGCATTGTCTTGTTGTGTCTATGTCCTGGGGTGCAAGGCCCCAGGTGGTGTCGGTTATTTCCCCCCTTTTTTTAAAGATCCAATATAATTTTCAAACCCACCACCCCGCGACACATACTTACGAATTAAAAGACATTAAAATGCTTCATCCATGGTCGCCTTACTTTTGATACTCTAAGCAAACATGCCTGATAATACCTTTGTTCTTTTTGAAAGTAGTAGATTATTTTTATATATTAGTATTGCTACTTCAACTTTAAATATTGAATCTCACATATTTACTCCTTTCACCAATGTAAGACTGGTCTGTATACACTTTTTCCTTTTGGCCTTTTATAGGCACATGTATGAGGGACTATCAGTGGCAAAGAACTCCTGACATTTGATTTATTATCACAGAGTCAATATATACGCTGTAATAATACAGTCTTCAATTAAGAATTACACAATTCAATGAAAGGACTTTGTCATTTGTAAAGCATTCCTGACAGCTACTGTCGGCTTTATGGGCTCAGATGATCAGATTGTATAATGCATAGTCATAATGACTCTGCAGACATTTCGCATCTTGCTTGTCAAGTTTTGAAGCATGACAGCATTATTGCTTGTCAAGTTTTGAAGCATGACAGCATTACGGCCCGTCTACACAGAGAGGAGGTAAAGAAAGGGATCTCAAACGTCTGGCGGGATGTAAAAATCCGCAAAGAGAGTTTAAATATAAAATAAATGTAGTGCAGTAAAAGTGCACGATTTACTGCAACAGTAGATTTACAAAATAGCAAAAAAGTACAGTGCACGTCTTAATTGGAGTACTTGAGTAATTGTACTCGGTTACTTACGACTGATATTTAGCAATGCATGCAGTTGAAAATATGACATTTTAAAGGAAGTGAAAATTAACACGCGTTTTGGTAATGATAGTAAAGATCGCTAACAAAATATGACTTGTTCCGTCAGTTATCCGAATAATTGCTGTTCATCTTACCTTTGGCGAAACTCTTTTCAGTAGACATGTTTGCACTGCAGCTGGTAACCTCAGTACCGTCAGAAAAGGTGTGTAAAAGACGAGTGTACTCGTCAAGGGTGATGTGGCTGTATTATTTAATGTTTCCTGTACTTCCGGTATGGGCGCGCCGATAACGTTTCAGCCAATAGCGTTAAGAGTTTTTTGGTTGCCAGGGATACGCAAAGACTCACTCTTTCTTTTGTCGGTTGTATCTGTGGGGAGACAAGTTTAATTTAACTCTGTCATGTTATTTCTGTATTAAAATGGATGACATTGGAAGTTTAGATGTCAGGTATGTCACCACTTCAAATTTAAATCTACGTATTTCTTCTCTGTCGCATATTCACTGTTAATTCACTCTTTTCTAGTTTGTGCCTCACGCATTAGCGTACATACGGGTCACAGATATATAAGAGCTATCCCCCGTATGTATGCTAGCTAATACCTGGCTGTGTTGCTCCCTACAGGTGGATACAAGGTTTTACAAACAAATGTATCGAGTTTGTCGACAACAAGACAGTATGTTATACATGTGGGAGTCATATTTGTTTCCTCAACCTGGAGACAAAAAAGCAAAGTGTGCTTCAGAGTCCTGGCAGAGGCATTGGTGCCTTGACAGCTAATAGCAAAAATGGAACTTTTGCTTTCTCAGAAGAAAAGCTATCCCCATCTATATTTGTGTACTCTTTTCCAGAGTTACAGTTGAAGAATGAATTAAAAGGTAAGAATTTCCCCTCCAGTTAAGATCACATTATTTTACCAACAGTATTGCGTTATGTTTGTTTGTTTGTTTGTGCATCAATAATACATGTATATGTTTCAGATAAACACTAAATAATTCCCAATGATTTTTCTCCTAGGAGCTGCACAAACTGACTACAAATCTCTGACATTAAGTGAAAGCGGTCCTTATTTGGGATGCTGTTCCTCTTTTCCAGACTACACCATAACAGTGTGGTGAGCTAATAAATACTCTTTATATTGTGCACTTCATATTTTCCGTTATGTTTATTTAGGCTAAGCAGCTCTGTTACTGTAATCATGACTGTGATCCAGGAACTGGGAAATTGCTGAGCCACTTTGTACACAACCACAAGCTGGGCAGGATGTCATTTCTTTGGTCTTCAACCCCCTGAATTGGCTCCAGCTTTGTGCTTTGGGCACTACAACCCTCACAGTCTGGAATATTGAGAAGAGTGACAGCTTTCATGTCCTCAAACCAAGGTAAAGCAGACTTAGCTGTACAAGCAAGTATTCAAAAATCCAAATTGATATATGTTAACGAGATTTTCTTTACATTTTTGATGTAAAATTGATTTAACTGATAAATTAACATACATTATCTGCATTTTTACTGTTCGTACCATAAGCAGCGAGTTCAATGTGGACTGAAAAACACAAGCAGCACCTACATAATATAGTGTCATACAATAATATGTATGTTTATCACACTTTTTTTGCATTGCAGTGTGATAGAGCTTCCAGCAAATGATGGTTCCTTTGTTGAGAGATTGGTGCCCCCCTCTCATACTGTCAGTGACAAACTGCCCTATTTTGGTCTGGAGATGCCTCCAACAGCCATCTCAGGGCTCAAGGGAAACAAAGCAGAAAGCATTGTGGTACTGTCCTGTCATTAATACACCTATCGACCAAAGAAGTACACTCTCACCAATTAATGTTTTTGTTGGTATTACAGCTGTAATTCTTAGATTTAAAAATTCTACTTGATGGAAAAACTATTTTGTTTTCAGAAACAAAAAACAAAGACTACATTTAAACTTTTACCCAACTCCACATGTGTTTACACAGACTAAACTGTGCACCAAAGCCAGAGTCACTCCTACTGCCATCTGCTGGACAGCCACATCAGAGCTTTATGTAGGCTGTGATGAAAGCTTCCTGCTCCTTGTTGACCCAGACAGCCTCTCTGCCTCAGTCCTCTTCAACCCCACAAGTAAACAAACACACACACTTACGACACTTGGATGTAGAAGAAATTCAAAAGAGAGACTTAACCAATTTATTTGGCAATAGAAAACACAATTTACATCTTTATATGTTCTTTACAGCTGCTGATGCCACACCTGAACTGAGACATGGCAACTTTCAAGGTTTAACCCTTGACAAGAATGGTTTGATTGCTGTCGGAAAGGTACAATTCTCTCATTTACATCTGGTGACTGATGATTAAATATGTAATGACATATAATAATGAAATCTTCTGCCAATTGGTGATCTGATTTCTAATTTCAGGCATCATGAATTTGCAGTTACTCCAATGTAAAATGCTTATGTTTTACAGGAGAGTGTTGTGCACTGTCTGCAAATCAAAGGGTCTCAAATCGACATCACACATACGTGGCAATTAGAAGGACCTGTCACAACTGTGATGTACTCTCCTGACCATGAGATATTACTTTTATCTTCTAATACAGTAAGCACTTACATGTACCACAGTGTAAATGATTGCACATATAGATACTTACTCACCTTATAATGGCATTTTACATTAGATATATTAAAAATAACTACTGGGAACATGACAATGTTTTTGTCTTTCAGGGACAAATATATGTATTGAACCCAACTGAGTCTGACAACTTTGTGAAGGTCCTGGATGTTCTCTGCGGAAACTTTGTGGCTGCGCATTTGTCACACACTGGCGAGAAAATTTGTGTGGTAAAACCTTTGTGTTGCTCAAGAAGTGCCTTGTTGTGATTGCAAGTGTAATTTCGGTCAATGTCTTTTATTGAGCTGTGATGTTTTTGTTGCTTTCAGTCGGTGAGAGACTCTGGAGAACTGCAGCTGTGGTCTGCAGATGGCACTATCCTCGGTTCTCTGTCCCTTCAAACTGAGGTCAGTGTCACAACATGACCATTTAGATCATATCAGAATCAGAAACATGTTTATTACCAGGTAGGTTAACTGACTTGGTGTTGTGCACCACAACACCAAGTCAAATTCCTCGTATGAGTTAACACAAAAGTTAAAAACACAGATAGAAAACTATTTGAAGAAAACTATAATAACATAAAAAAAAAAATAGTAAAATATAGCATTATTTACATTGCATATGATTGAAATCGTAGAAATAGAATTGGAATAAAATCTGTGCAGTAATGAAAAACATTGTGTGCATTAATATAATTATGTAATGTTATATCAGTAATGTCATAGTAAAAATCTGAAGCTTGTCAGAATGAAGAGGTACTATTTTTATCAGAATAACTGTCTCTGTTTAGGTAACAAGCATGGCCTGCTGTCCTATTGCGCATTATGCAGTTGTTGGAACAGCTTCAGGAAATGTCCTCTTCATTGACCTGAACATGGAGCATCAGCCTCGCCTGGTGCACCAGGTTCATCTGTACCCTACTCCTGTGGATCACCTAGTGTAGGTATCCTCCATCCCTGTGATGAGTTTAGTTGCTTGTAACAAATACTGCCTTATACTGTGTACGTAATGTAAATACTGTCAGATGTATATATTTATACTATACTTAAGATCACTATGCACTTTACTGCTGTTTGGCACTTCTGTTTTGCACTTCTGGTTGAATGTAAACTACATTTCGTTCTCTTAGAACTTTTATTCTGTGCAATGGCAATAAGGTTTCATCTTAGTTTATTTTAACAAAGTATGTCATCATAGTCACAAAGTAGAACCAGGAGTTATCTGTTAGGTAACTGATATTCCACTTTTGGTCAGGAAAGCAAACAAAAATGTCAGTTTAAATGGTCAGATGCTTCTTCTTTTGTGCATTTACTTGATGAATGTGTTTGTGCATGTGTGTTTTTTTGCAGTTTTGATCAAGAGGGGCACTACCTTCTTACCACTGCCTCAGATTCACACATCTATGTACTTGATGCAAAACCATCAAATAGATTTTCAGTAATAGGATACACAGGTAGATACTCTTGATTTAATCATTTGACATGTTAATGCTGTCCTGTATGTTCAAACACACTTGAACAGGAACATTGGATTTGGTAATATTATGTTTAAATATTAGGGAGTGAGCTAACCCGCATCCTTTTTCTCATTTCATTTTCCTCTCTAGTTGTTCCTGGATCCATCTTGTCACTTTCCACTCAGTGCGTCAGAGATTGTGAGCAGGTGAAGGTTCTTGCTCTGTGCAATGGACAGGAGCTCACAGTGTTCTCTCTGCCAGCCAAGAACCTTGCAGGTACAGCACTGATGGAGTAGATTCATTAAGGAATTTGTAACATATTTTTTTAGAAGTATTGTTTTGGTTAGCACTTGTTGAGCATCATAAAATGATCTGGTTCAGAAAGAGAAATCTTTAAATAATAGAAAATGTGATTAATGTCTAGTGTCTAGTATTACATTGCTGTCTTTGAGGGACCAAGATGCATTGCAAACATGAGAGGAGTGATGTTCAAGCCTTGAACAAAAGATACAAATTAACTTTGCAACCTTCAGTAAGTAAATTATCTCCTACAGGTGAGGAAAGGTTTACAGGGATTGAGCTAGTCGGTAGAAATTATAGTAGTTTGTAACTTCCTTTACGTGACAGTTTACACAGTCACATCTTTTAGCAGTAAATAATGGAGTCGAAGTTAACTGGACTTCCACTTGCCTTCTGGTCTTAACATTTTAATGATGGGAATCTCATTATTCATCCATATCCGAGTATCAGCACTAAACTGGACATTTTTATTAAACTGTTTAGACATGTTGCCCCAAATACTGGGAAAGAGAGAAAAACGAAAGGGCGGTTTACAGGAACACACCCATTGTTTACGCAGCCTGTAAAACTATGTTGAACAAGACGAGCCATGAGACAGACGGGCCTCTAGAGGAGGGTGAAAACATTAACTAGGGTGTGGCTGCAGATTAAAGTCGGCAGTTATATGGATTATACAACAAAAGCAAACATGACTGTTGTGTATTTTTAAGGTGCTATGTACATGACAGGACACTTAAAACACATTAAGTGTTTTAAAAAAATATATATAATACATCATTCTACACAAAAGAAGACAAATTAACACCAGCAGTAGGTACTCAATGGTGATGACTGATTAATGGTTTAATAATTATATATAACGTGCTGTGTGGTAAGGGAGTAAACGTGTCCTTGCGGATTTAAACATTTTATTGCAACAGTGACAAACGATGTTATGTAGATATTTCTTTGCATGTACCTTTTACTCTTAAGGGCAATAGCTGAAAGTGCTGACTCAAGGGATGGCTGTGGTGATAGGACAGCTGGGTTTGTTTATAGTCTGTAATTGTACTTCCCAAAGTTCTCGAGCCAGGACACAATGTTGATAGTGAGTTTGATGTGAATTAGGATTAGTGATTGATATTATATGTGGTGGTGATTGAGTGAGGCTTGTGAAGTTTTTTAATGTTAATGTTTAGCTCTGCCAGGTTAATTATGGGGAGATGAATTATCTTGGCAGTGTTATTGGTTATCTGTGTGAGTTTGACTCTTATGATAAGGGATAAACTTTTTTTTAAAAAGCAGGTGGAACAATGCAGTAGGATCGTCTGAATAATGTTCCTGTAAATCTATACAAAAATACAGCACAGTAAGGCAAGGCAAGTTTATTTATATAGCACCGTTCAACACAAGGCAATTCAAGGTGCTTTACAAAAATGAAAGACATTCAGAAAAAGGGATTTCAAAAGCAAAGATAAAAATTAAACATTAAAAGAAAAAAAAATACATGAATAAAAGTTTACAGTGCAGTTTAAGATATGAATAGTTCACACAGAAGTTCCACTTTACTGATGCCTTTCTTTAAGGTTTCTCCGAACATGAGCTGTGTACCCTTGTATGGCACAAACGTCCCGAGCAGCATACACAGAGAAAAACAGCCAGGACAAAGTCCCCAGACACTGATTCCCTGGGGTTACTAGCCCCAAATGTTCATTAACCAAAAACGAAACACAACCGCTCAGAGTCAATTAAAAGCAGCGGCAAAAAGATAAGTCTTCAGCCTGGATTTAAGAGTAGTAAGGGTTGCAGGAGTTTGTTCCAGATGTTTGGAGCATAATAACTGAACGCTGCCTCTCCATGTTTAGTTCTGACTCTGGGGACAGAAAGCTGACCAGTCCCTGAAGACCTGAGAGATCTGGATGGTTCATAATTTAGCAGGAGGTCAGAAATGTATTTTGGGCCTAAAATATTCAATGCTTTATAAACCAGCAGCAGTATTTTGAAATCTATTCTTTGACACACAGGAAGCCAGTGTAAAGACTTCAGAACAGGAGTGATGTGATCCACTTTCTTAGTGTTAGTGAGGACTCGAGCATCAGCGTTCTGAATCAGCTGCAGCTTTCAAATAGATTTTTTAGTGAGACCTGTGAAGACACCATTACAGTAGTCGAGTCCACTGAAGAAGATAAAAGCATGGACAAGTCTTTCCAAGTCCTGCTGTGACAACAGTTTTTTAAACCTAGATATGTTCTTTAGGTCAGGGGTTCCCAAACCCCGGAGGTGTTACTGCCGGGCCGCGAAATAGCTGTGAGTTTATCGTAATATTTGCAAAATTATAAAAATATTTTATCAAAAAACATTCAATTTTTATTTTATTTTCGCACCTATACCAGTCAGATTATTTCATCCAAAACATACAAAATAAATCAAAATTGGTTAGCATAAGGTCTCAGCCTCTCGTGCGCACGAGAAAGTTACCGGTGCGCCAATAGGAATTGGAGCACACAGGAAACAACCGTTTCATCGCAGACTGTTATGTTTATGTGGGGAAATGGCAGTGCATACATTATTTTAGATATATTTTGAACTCAGACTTCATTTTAAGAACATTGCGGCCAGGGGGTGTAGATTTTCTGTATTTTGTCAGTGAAGAAGGAGGCAAAGTCATTGCAGGCCCGGGTGGATAGAAATGAAGAGTCTACTGACACTGGGGGGTTTGTTAGTCTGTCGACGGTAGCAAACAAGGCACGTGCGTTGTTTTTGTTTTTGGCAATGATATCAGAGAAGAAAGACTGTCGGGCAAATTTCAATTCCAAACTATAAAAGCCAAGTCTCTCTTTATAGATTTCAAAGTGAACCTGGAGATTTGTTTTTCGCCACCTGCGTTCAGCTTTTCGACACTCTCTTTTTTCTGCTCTCACGGTCATGGCCTTTCTCCATGGAGATATTTTCTTCCCAGTCACTTCCTTTACCTTAGTTGGAGCAATGGCACCTTTAACATTTTGAATTTTTGAATTAAAATGATCTACTAGCTCATTTACTGAGACGTTAGCAGGGGCAAGTGTGGAAGAAAAATTCTGAGTAAACATTTCCCCAGTGTTTTCAGTTAAATATCGCTTTGTGGTTACCTCTTTTTGAACATTTGTGTGAACAGAAATAGAGCTCTCAAAGAAAACACAGGAATGATCAGAGAGTGCAACATCAGTCACCNGGGACAGAAAGCTGACCATTCCCTGAAGACCTGAGAGATCTGGATGGTTCATAATTT
Organism: Notothenia coriiceps; assembly: GCF_000735185.1. Classification (NCBI taxonomy): domain Eukaryota; kingdom Metazoa; phylum Chordata; class Actinopteri; order Perciformes; family Nototheniidae; genus Notothenia; species Notothenia coriiceps. The sequence goes on along the minus strand of NW_011358926.1, from coordinate 626,127 downwards.
AGCAGGAAGTCAGAAATGTATTTTGGGCCTAAACTATTCAATGCTTTATAAACCAGCAATAGTATTTTGAAATATATTCTTTGACACACAGGAAGCCAGCTTAAGACTTCAGAACAGGAGTGAGGTGATCCACTTTCTTAGTGTCAGTGAGGACTCGAGCAGCAGCGTTCTGAATCAGCTGCAGCTTTCTAATAGATTTTTTCGTGAGACCTGTAAAGACACCATTACAGTAGTCCAGTCTACTGAAGATAAAAGCATGGACAAGTCTTTCCAAATCCTGCTGTGACATTAGTCTTTTAATCCTAGATATGTTCTTTAGGTGATAGTAGGCTGATTTAGTGACTGTTTTAATGTGACTGTTGAAACACAGGTCAGAGTCCATGACTACACCTAGATTTCTGGCTTTATCTGTTGTTTTGAACATTGCAGACTGAAGCTCAGCGCTAACTTTTATACGTTCTGCCTTGGCTCCAAAAACCATTACCTCAGTTTTATCTTTGTTTAATTGGAGAAAGTTCTGACACATCCAGTCATTGATTTGTTCAATGCACTTACTCAGTGTTTGACTTGGAGCATAGTCTCCTGGTGAAATGGTTATGTAAATGTGGGTCTCATCCGCATAGCTATGGTAATTTATTTTGTTGTTTTTCATTATCTTAGCCAGTGGTAGCATGTAGATGTTAAAGAGAAGAGGCCCCCAAGATGGAGCCTTGAGGAGCCTTGAGGAACCCCACATGTCATATTTGTCAACTCAGATTTGTATTTACCTGTAGAAACAAAGTTGTTTCTGTCCTAAGTAAGGGAGTCTGTTTCCAATTGTTCATTTTTTACTACATTGATGATGTGCCACTCCTGACAGGTCCAGATTGTGTAGACCGGCATGGTTGTCTATCCGCTCACATCCTTAAAGTATCCAGATACGAAGTGCCCCATCCTCTTGATTCCTGTGTTCTGGGAGTCAGTGAGGTCTTTGCTAACTGCCGCGAGAAGAAAACTCTTCAGCGATTTCAACTTCCACAGGTTTACTTCTGTCTTTATCCACCTGAAATATCATTGATACAATTAGAGAAAGCTATTATTGGAACTAAAATGTAGAAAGATATAAAGAAACAGCGGCAGTGATTAACACATTATCCTCCTCCCTAGGACACAGAGAGTCTCTCCAGTCAACAGGTGGTCCAGCTTGAACCAGAGCAGGAAGTGGGGGGCCACCCTCTGGGTCCCACCTCTCTCGCTCTGTCTCCTAACCAGCTGTGGTTGGCTTCTGTGGGCCGAGATGGCCTCCTACGCATCAGAGAAACTGCTAACATGGTATGGGCTTACTTTTTAAAAATGTTATAAAATATTTTAAACGTTTGAACATTGGTGGAAGAAATACCCACTTGTTGTACTTACAGAATGAATAAATGCCATGGTGTAAAAATACTCAATAATAAAAGTATTGCATTCTATGTATTATTTGTCATGCAAGGCATTTGGATTTGCATTTCAGGCATCAAAATCTAAATATATTAGTACCATTAGTACCAATATATTAATACCAGAAGTAAAAGTACTCATCATGCTAAATGGTTCATTTCAGAATATATTATTTGATCATAATTATTGAAATATGAATGTGTTCATTATTTTAATGTTTCAGCTGTTTTACATTGTTATACATTATTCTCTCCCCCTTGGAGTCAATAAAGTTTTATCTTAGCCTAAAATATTACATCTTAATTTATTTCATATTTATATTATTTATCTGAAGCTTCAAAGTTACTATTGATCAAACGGTCAAATAAATGTTAAAATGTAATTAACAAATGTACGTTTTCTACATTATTAAGAAGTAGAACATGGAAATACACACGTAAGTTACCTCAAAATTGTATTTAGGAACAGTAAGTGAGTAAATGTGACTTTGCAGCTCTGTGTTTGAACCATCTGTTTCTTGTCTGTGGTGTGTGTTACGATGCTGTTGCTGCACCTACAGGAGCAGTGCCTTGAACTGCAAAGTCACTCAAGGCGTCTGGGTGGAGTTCAGAGTGTCTCCTTCTCTGCTGACAGCCAGACTCTCCTCACTGCGGGCTTTAGAGACGGCTCCCTCCTGTGCACCGATCTCAGGTAGAGAAGCAAGCAGTCGGTCATGCTTACATAATGCACAGCTGTGAACAGCAGAGGGAGGTGTTGCTCTCAGCGGTGAAGCCACTCTTACAGTCTGATGTAGACTCGCTGTATTTTTCCTTTCTTAACCTCGGCCTTCAGGACAATAGTAATGAATAGAACAGAAGTGGTAGGTCGAGAGGGATCATGGTCATCATCTGCAGGAAACAAAGATCATATAAACTTTACAGAAAAATTCATCCCATTCCACATCTTCCTCTGCTGGGTGCAGCTTCAAAATGTCTTCTGCCTTTTCCTTAGCCCTTAAGACTCGTAACAACACTGTTTTATTGTTCCTCTTATTATTGGTTTACTGTATGTCTATTCAATCGGCTGGGAAAATGTGCCCCGAGGTTTTATGAGATAGCTTTAAAACGTTTTAATTTGTGAGTAGTTTTCAAAGTTTTATGTTTTCAGTAAGAATAAATTGGTTTGGTTCAGAGAGCTGCAGACAGAGGGAAGTCAGAAATGATATAGTATAAAACTAATTTCACTGCTGCTTTTTTTTATCAGATTTGTTGATGGTAATATAAAATGTAGACAATCAGAATTCTTATCCTTTAAGGTTATTCTACCTTTAAACTTGATTGTGTTTTACAAATAAGTAAATGGCAACCTGATGATGCAGAAAATAACAATGAACAGTTAATGTTGATTTCTACATTTATTTGGATTTTGTGGATCAACTGACCATCACTAGACCTCCTTAACAACAACAATCCTACATCTGCTCTATACTGTAATGCTGTATATAATGTGTTTCTCATGGCAGATTTAAAGGTGTGGACGCTGATAAGGTGAATAGAGCTGCTCAGTACAGTCAGTCTTTGGATAATTTCTTGAAGAATATATTCAGAACAGAGAATCGCATTCTCATCGCCATGCCTGAGTGGGGCCAAGGGTTTCACACTGGTGCTGAAAGAACAGAGGAAAGTGAGGTAAATTCTTCTCTTTTGGTGTTTGCAGTAAACCACAGTTTGTTGCTTTTGAAATACCACACAGTACGCTGCAATTTCAGAAAACACCCAGAAACTCAAACTAATGCAGTGTAATACAGCAGCCCTGCAATAAATGATATCTTATGTAATGTTATACTGTTTAAATGTGGTCGAAAAAAATAATATTAGAAACACGTCTGAGTATAAGGCAATACAATTGAACAGCACCAGGAACTACAGCCTAAAAAATAAACAGGAAATTCAATCAAAGCCTCTCAGATTTAGATTAATGATTAAATAGTCTAGCTTTACTGAACAAGAGATTATGTTAATGTAATAAAAAGTGTGCGGCATTCCCAGCACATTTTAAAATATAACGATTAAATGGAAAATGTTTGTAAGAATGTATTTTTCTTTCTGAGCTGTTTCAGTGATTTACAGCTCAGCCCTGTGGTCTTTATTAAAGCATGTGGTATAAATCTAGTATGAATATTTCACAATTTGATAGATACTAAATCCTTTTATTTATTTCTTATGCGAAGGCCTGGTATTAACTAAAGTAACATTTCAGCAATGTGTCAAAGCAAATGTTTTTTTTTGTATGTATATCTGGTCATTTTTTCCATACGTGCTGCTACCCACTGCAGGTTCGTGCTGGGGTAGATGCTTTGGATGTGACGGAGCAGGATGAGAGTTATAGCAGCCTGCTGTCTGCTCCACCTTCACACCCCACCTGGCTGGAAAGCAGGCGAGAAGCGGTGAGTGACTAACATGCTGTAAAATGCGCGGTTATGGCCTGAGATTTGGATCATGTTTACTATGTTTAGAAACTTCTCCTGTGACTCTACAATGTTCCAGGTGAGGGATTTAGAAAGTGCACATCGTACCTGTGTGTGATATCTTGCTGTATTGCTTTTGGCACGCTCTCTCTGTGTGACAGCTTGATTTATCGTCCCGTCATATAGAGTTAGGAGTCAAGCAATTATAAAGCAGATAAGGGTTTGTAAACAAATGTTTAGTACACTAAGTACCGCCTGACAAAGATTTTTGATAACAATAAATTGATACTGAAGTCATGGCAGACTTTGAATTGTGGATTTTACACCTCGTTGTGTCAAGATTTGTTGATAACAATAAATTGATACTGAAGGCGTGGCAGACTTTGAATTGTGGATTTTACACCTCGTTGAAAGTCACGCATGAGAAGCGGGTAGATGCACTTTGCAGCGTGCTTTATGCCAACACATGATTCCTATCAGTCTGTGATCTGTATGCACGGTTTAAAAGAGGCTGCATTACATTGAGTTATGAGGTGATGTAATGTTGGAGAGCATATCATTCTTCTTCACTATAAATAATCTTTTTTGGTTGTTGTTGTTGTAATATTCATCGTAATCAACACATTCATACTAAATGATTCAATAAATATATTTTAGTTTTTTAATCTGCATTTTTTTTAACAGGTTATAAAAGATGACAATGAACAATATTCTGAGGCAAAAAGCAACATGAAGAAAACTTTCAAAGAGTTACGTGACAATGTAAGTGAGTTTTATACATATTTGTTTACTGTGAGCACAAATACTTGATCGTTAGACATGTTTAGCTAAACATGTGGAATTATGCTAAAAGATTTGTTATAAAACGGACAAGTCAAATCAAGAAATCTGATTGGTTCTTAGCCGTGATATACTGAGCGTATACCACGGGTAGAATTGTAAGTTACTTTTCACAACAAGTCAGTATCCCTCCGCGTCTGAGAAAAACAGTATAGGCCTACCGTTGGGCTTCGCGTCGGGCCGAACCACGCCCCTTAGCTGTGATATAATGAGCATATACCACGGCCTGTCGTGAGCTATTGCTTAATTATACTATATCTGATATCTTTTTATATATATTTTTTTTTTATATTAAGTGATCAAATGGTATTTAAAGCATCATTTATGATCTGTCTGATTAGCTTTTTAATTTATTTACTTTGAACCTTCACATGTGTGCTGCAAGCCCCTCGATTTGCTCAAAAATGTTTATGAAAAGTTTGTCCAACTAAACACGACAACTAAACCGTCTTTCCTCGATTTATTAGATCCAGGAGATGATGCGTGAAAATGAAAACCTCCCGGATCTCGAGCGTTTGCCACAAAAGGAGTTCAACCTGTTTACAGAGGAGCAGAAGAGACTGGGGGCCATGGTGGAGCAGGAAGTTAAACGGGTAAAACACAAACACAAAACCAATGAAGCTTTAAAGGTCCTCTATTATACTCTTTTTCATCAAATATTATAGGTCTCAGATATATACAAAACATTTCTCTGAAGTGTTTGGCTCCAAATACAGATGAAAATATGGAGCCACCACCAACGCCCCTCTGAGAGATATTTGGTTTAAAACAACACAATGTGCTCTAGGAGGAGATTCAGGTGATAAGGTGTGTGTGTGTGTGGGGAGGGTTAGGGTTAGGGTTACACAAGCCAAAAATCGTTATGTCATCATAAAGTAGCCAAATCGGATCAGCTCATTTTCAGACAGGTTTTTATATGGATCAGGACAAAAAGAGAGCAAATCTTTTTTCCTGAAACGTTCAGAATCTCTTTACACAGAGGGGGCACATGTTTATGTATGAAAGAGGAAAAAGTGGATTTTTCACAATAGGTGACCTTTAATTTAGATTTGTGGTCATGATTTAAGATTGTGGTGCTTAACTCATTTTAGGTGAGAAATGAAGTCGAATGGGAGATTCTAGCAAACTGTTACCTCCGTGATGTTCTGAAGAGAGAATGCTGGGATTCAATGAAGGTCAAAGGCAAAGCCATTAAGGTGAGATGGCTCTGGAACAAGTGTCTTAATAATCACAGCATGATGTGATCTGTACTTAGACATCTCCTCTGGCTGTCTACCGCAGGCCTTTTACTCTGAACATGAGGTGAAGAACTACCCTCTGAGAGAGCGGACGGAGAAGGAGGTGGAGGACCTGCTCAGGGTGGAGAACATCAGGAAGCTTGAAAAGGCCGCTTGCACCGTAAGCATCTACAAACATTCTGTGGTTTGGATTCTTGTTAGCGCTGTAATTAGCAGCAGATGTGATGAGTAGATTAGATGATCTGTTCACTGTTTTTAATTTAAAACAGCACGCAAACATTTTCTAAAAGCTGTGATGGTGCAAACTTCTTAGTATGTGGGTTTTCACTTTCTTGAAATACATTTTATGGCGAAACCATTCGAGTCGAATTAATTTGATGCATGGAATCACAGTCCTAGGTTTGACCTCTCAATGTTGTTACTTTTTTAAATGCTTGAACACGTGCCAGTCCGCCAGTGTCAACAATTTTCTAGATTGATGGCTATGTGGCCAAGAGGTAGTTAACTTAACTACAATAATCTTTAGATGAAGTTTATAATCTTATAGCCATAGATTCAGTGTATTTCAGTTCCCTCGTTAAAAGTGTTTCTCCCTGCAGCAGAGCAGCCTGAAGAAGAACTCCGACACAACCAGCCCGAAGGAGGGAGAGCCGGGCAAAGAAAGCCTCGAGGCAGAGACTCCTGTCGTAACGGGAAGCTTCTCCGCTCAGCTAGGATATTCAAACCCGTACATCTATGATCAGTTCTGCCTGCAAACCACAGAGCAGAGGATCAACCAGATCATTCTGCTACAGGTTGGCTCCTGTTCCAAAAACTGCTGCATCAAAGCAAAAGTGTGATAATGATGCCTTTGTGTTATACAATACTTTTGCAAAACAGTGCCTGCAACACAACATTATGAGATAACACAAACATATGTTATTACATGTATTTAATTTATTAAAACCGGCGACAGCTTGAATGCAACAGGAAACTAATTTTCCTACATTTCGTAATACATTTTTTTATTTTTTTAAATATAATAATAACTGCATTAAATATTAACCAATTTCAAGAACCTACCTAGTACAGAGAGTGCACTGGTACTTCGAGAGGTGCCAGTGCGCCTCCTGGGCCCTCCCAATGTGCCCCTGAGCAAGGCACTACATACCCACAATGCTCCCTTGGTGCTGTAGAAGAGCTGCTCACTGCTCCTAATATTAATATAGGTTAAATGCACACTGTGCCGAATAAAAAAAACGTATATCCATTTTGCTGGGTTTTGACTAAATTGTTGTATAATTCAATTTTCTTGAAGCAATGTGCATCTCCTGCATTTTTATAATTACCACTGCCATATGTAACATTTCTAAATTCTGGTAAATGTATGTGCATTTTTCGTCTTAAATAGTCATGGAAAATATAATAAATGTTGACTAGTTTTGAAAAAACCTGGTGTTGTAACTATGCGAAGTAACATTTTTTATTAGAGAATAAAATAATAAGTGATTTATAAGAAACGTGTGACTCATACATGTTTTTTTGTCGACCCGATCGTAAATCTTTTTGTTTTGTTTGCCAAATTTCACCCGCCTCTGAATGCAGGACGTGATTTATCGCATCAAGACGGCTTTCAACACAGACTTTGAGGCCGTGCACAGGCAGAAGGTGCAGGAGCTGAACCGACTGAAGGACAGGAACACGAACATCAGGGACATCACGCTGGAGCTGGACCTGAAGGACACGCTGTGGGAGCCCAGCCTGACCAGCAGCGAGCGGCCGGAGGGGCTGCTCACCGTGGACGACTCCGAGGTGACTGTCCTCTCGGGGAAACAGCTAAACAGTTCACAGAAAGTTCAAGAAACAAAGAGTACACGAGCTGCTCTGTGGTTTGGCTGTTTTTCTACTGAAATGTGAAGCAGCCTGTTGTCATCATTATATGAGATGCTTTTCACAGTAAACCAAAGGAGATGTGCACTTGTGTCCCACTGCAGATAAAAGCAGAAAGGTACCTCACCCCAGAACAGAAAAAGGAGAAGGAGAAGAAGAAGTTGGAAGAGCAAAAACGTTTGGCTGCCAAAGTATGCCGCCATGTTGTTGTTTTGCTGTCTATTTTGTGCTTTTCAACAAATTCCGTAGACAAAATTCAATAGACAAAACCTTTTTTTAAATTGATATTGACAACAGTAAGATTACATTTAAAACTCCTACGTCTTTGTGATACATTCCAAAAGCTATAAACACAGTTCAGTTCTATCTTTATATTGCAGGACGATAATGACAAAGACAGAGCTCTCGATGACATGATGGAGGGAGTGCTGGAAGTCAAAAAGGAGGACATCTTGAAAATAGTGGGTCAAAAGATTAGAATTTTTCTTTAAGCATTTATAATGTTTTACATTGATCCCTAATGAATAATTTCATATACATGACTTACAAAATGGAAGCCATATTAGTGAATAGGCCATCTGCAACTATTTGAATTTATTGCCAACATTCCCTTGCTCCAGCCTCTCAGATGGGAAGATTCAATGATTTCATATATGACAGTAGTCTGAATATGTTTCCTGATATTTTATTGAGTAAACAATAACTCTACGAATTTTATCATTTTTTTGCACCCCTTATGAGCAAAAGAAAACACTTCCCCACCACCTGCAGATTTTTTCTTATGAAACTTAAAAAAAACCACATCTCACTGCAGCTGAAATTAAATACTTAACACTCACACAAGAAAGTGTTAATTCTTAGGGTTGGTATTTTTACTTCATTTTTTTTTTTCACATAGTTTCGTTTGAATTAACTCCACAGGAAATACCTCCGCCTGAGTTTGTTTTGACCAAACCCGAAATTCAATGGAATGAGGAGGAGAAAAAAGTCTATAAAGACTATGAGAAGAAAACCAAAGAACTGAACGAGGAGAAGGAGAAATACAAAAAGGTCATTTGAAGAAACATTCACAATTCTTCTGTTTTGCTCTAATAAAAACTATGATTAACATCTGGTTGCTTATCAATACAAATCATTTGTAATTGCAGTCATTGGAAACTGAAATGAAAAAACTGCAGGCATCCAACAAGGAAGCGACCGAAAGGTTTGATGAAACTTTGACAAAGCTGTTTGAGAAGAAAGTAAAATGTGAAATGGCTATATATCAGGTGAGCCAACACACACACACACACACACACACACACACACACACACACACACACACACACACACACACACACACACACACACACACACACACACACACACACACACACACACCCCAACGTATGCCACAGACTAAGAATACAGTCACGTGCAGTCAATCTGTATCACATTCCTTCTTGTTCTCATTTCCCTCACAAGGATGAAGGGTCCTCTGCCCTCATTGTGGTTTCCTCCTTGAGATCATTCTGCGATATGATATCTTGTGTATGTTACAACTTGACAAATTCCTGTTTACTGATGCTTTTGATGGTTTTTTTGCAGGAAGAGCTCAAGAATACTTATCTGGTTTATTCGGTCCTCATAGAAGACGAAATGAGAAATCGAGAGCTGGAGCTCAAGCTCAAACTTGAAAAAACCTTGGCGTACAAGGTCAGAAACCTCGATACTCAGTAATGCTGGAGGAATGTATGACTGGCAGCTTCAGATTCTGTCATTTTTGATCCACGTGACCTGAATTAATAGCAGTTATGTTCTTTCACATTTTGTTATTACATCTCATCCATCAATATTTTGCAAGAGCCAACCTGTGTAATATGCAAATTCCTAGACCAACAGTCATTATCGTCACTACATGTTGCTGTGGTTTAATGGACCTGTGTTTCTCTGACAGGATGAGCTTGTGGAGGAGGTAAAGAGACACGAGGAAGACGTAGAATTGTTTCAGGAGACTTATGAAAGCGTTGTAGCTGAGGATAAAGTAAGCCAGCTGGTAAAAAAACATATTGGCTGCAAGTGATAACACATAATATAATATCCTCCATGTCTCCCAAGGTTCTTGACAAAGAATTCAGTAAAGAGTTCTTCGATGTACCGAACCATGTGGTTGACCTTTTATACAAGTTATTCAAGCGTAGACCCAGGTTGGTAAGACTCACTTTCCTTGATATCCACATTTTAAGTTGTTAATCATCTGCTCAGTTAGTGTTCACCATTTTTTTTTTATGCCTCAGAGTTCAAAAGATGAGGACAGAGACCGACAACAACTTGAGTTTGTTCAAAGAGCAGCGTCTCTGCGGCTCTATGGCTCCAGATGCACTCGGCAAAATGCTGAAGGCCATGGAGGAGCTGGATGCTCCGGAGAATATTCCAGAAGCCGTGAGCCAACCAGTCTGGGAGAGGTTCTGCCTTGTCCGCAACACAAAAGTAAAAAGTGAGCACAAGGTAAAACAAGCAGAGGTTATGGGTTGGAAATACAAAAACACATTGAAAGTCCATTTTGAATAATAAGGTACTGGAGTAAAAACCACCAGTTTTATCCCACAGGCCACACGATTGCTAAACACCTGAGCTCTGTTAAGTGCCTCGATAAACACAAATCTGTTTGTCATCTTGCAATCTACTTTATAATTTATTTATTTTCATTTAATCGTTTATTTGAACCGGGACAGTGCACATAGATGAACTCTTTAAAACAAAATAATGCTTACAAGTGTAAATGAGCCGGATTTTAGCTTTGAGCTCATTTCCATTCGTAGTCCCGTCACATACAACATATAAGAACATGACATTTATATACAGTACATAGCAAACAGAAATACATGATATGCAGAAAGAGCAAGAGCAGCACACAAGCATTTACCACATGGCAGTACAATGTAGCAGCTATGATATATAAAGTGCAAGAGGAGGTACCCCTGTAAACACGTCTGTTTGTTGCTCAACCATACTTTCCTTTAAAACTATTGAGAGTGGGACAATCCCGTATCTCAGTTGGGAGGCTATTCCACAATGAGCTGCCTTTAATGGAGAGTAATGGAGAGTACATTTTGTCCAAAAGTTGTCCGTCTACGGTGGACTTCAAAGTGTCCTCTGGTTTCTGACCTAGTGCAGCGTCCAGTGTGTTTTTTGTGGATGAATTCCATATAAATAGTTATCACCGTAATAAACCGTATTTAATTTTGTCCTATTGAACATTATTTAATTTCATATTCTGCTCTCTATGTACATGTATCTAGACTTCTTTTTTTTTGTATTTGATTATTTATGTTGCATTGTTGGAGGAGCTCGGGTCAGAAGACTTTCATTGCCATTTCTAAACTGTATGTGCATATGACAATAAAACGCTTTTGACAATACCAATATGTTGTGTTTGCAAACCCAATTGAAGTAACAAATTCATCTTATTCTTTTTATATTCATGAACCTCACTGTACTACATGTTGTATGTCTTTTGTGTAGTTGTCCACTCACTGTTTGTTCTGTGCTTTTCAGGTAAAAGTAAAAGCTTTTACTTTCGCCGAGATGCAGGCGTTCCTTCACAAAAGGAGAGATGAGGTTCACGCCACTCAACAGGAAATCAAACATCTATCTGAAGGACTGGAAAGGTATGACTGATGGTGTCAGTCGTTCTGATTATAGTAGTTGTTTTAAATACCAGTGGTGGAATAAGTATTCAGATTCTACTTTAGTAAAGTACAAATACCACGCTGATAAATACGCACTACATGTAAAAGTGCTATCAGCAAAAGAGGGAACAAAAAAGTTGATTTAGTTTAATAAGTAGCTGAATATCTGAAATAACTTTCACTGGAAACGTTTTGAAATTAACTCTTTTTTTTAAACCAACTTAAGCTGTCAGACAAATGTAGTGGAGACAAAAATATCATTTGTATATGAGAATGACAAGTTTTATATTTTGATTTCTCACTTAGGGAAGACCTGATAGGATGGCACTTGAGCCACACGTCTTATGTGTACCATGAAACAGTAGCAGACAGTGTTACAGTATATTGAATACAAAAGGAAATACAGTATATTTTGTTCTATTTCTCTAAGGGAGAATGATTCTCTATAAGGTTTATGTTATCCTGCTCCCTTCTAGTCTGCATGAGGAGAAGAACCGCTCCCTGACGGACATCATGGTGCAGGTGCTGCTCAAACAGGGCCAGGTGGAGGTGTACACCACCGAGCTGACCCCCGACTACACCGACTGTGTGCATCTCCACAGGACCGTAGTGGAGGACCTCAACAGAACCATCAGGGTCAGCACATACCAGCACACACCAACACTCTTATGATCTTAGGATTGATCTATAACCAAAAATGCTTGAGGAACACTTCATTACAATATCAATGAAATACTAACAAACCATTTTCTGTTTGATAAAAGGTGCCAGAAATTGAAATGGTGGTCAAATATATTAGTAATACAATTGTGTGTGTCAAATGGATTTATTTATGAACAGACACTGGGAGATCAGAAGATTGCCTCCATGGTGGAGTGTAAAGATTTCCGTAAGGGGATCATCAGGCAGCAGTGGGAGCACAGGATGTTGACGATGCAGATAGAAGACTTCAACAACAAGGCGAGAGACGCCCAGATGTTACGGCTTTCTGAGGAGCAACAGGACGTACGGTTATTTAGATACTGTAATATCTTTATTCTGTTGTTCAGGGACCTAATTTATTCTCAAATACCATGGAAATAAGCATTAAATAACATTCTCTGAGGAATAGTGCTACTGGATAGTGAATGGATTTGTATCTTGAATATAACTCATGGTAATTATATGTCAAAAATATTCAAAAAGTTACACATCAGCAGGAAGTGGCAATGAGGTATGCATTTATGGTGCTTTTTATGGCCAAACCTCAGTCGCTGATATCAAGGCAGGTATTTTGGTTTTGGCAGCATCCAATGTTTAGTGAGCTGAAAATTGTTACCATGGCTGTGTACAGATGGATGTGTGTGTGTCTGTCATCGCTGACACACACACTAATCACGCAAGCTACCAAATCTTCTTATCTGTGCATCTTTTGAAACTATTACGGATTAGGTGGAGACTGGTTAAATATACACTAAATTAATGTTTACTTTATTCCTGCTTTTACAATCAAGCTATGTTTAAAAAATTGGTAAACAGAGAACTTTCTCTGCTTCATTTAGCAGCAGATGTCAATGCAAGGCGTAAACAGGCAGTATAATAAAAAACAGACCACAAAGAAATGACAGGAACTTTGCTCCTGGTTACGATCCATTAACCCCTTCTTACACTATTATAAGTTGTTTCAAGAGTTAGTGATACAACAAATAACAGGTGGTTGATATAATAAATCAAAGTCAATCAGTATTTTATTTTCGAAAAGTAGATGAGCATGAAATATGTTTTCATGTCTGCATGCCAGTTTCCCCTGGCAACATGTCCAGGTAGCTCTGCTGTGGCCTGGCATGCAGCTTCCTGTCATTGTTTAAGCCTCCGAACCCTTGGGAGGAAGACATTTTGAATATAAACAAATCCATCCTTTGAATCTTGAACATTTTATGATGAAGCAGTTATACGACAGCCATTTTAAGTTCCCTGTCCATACAAGTCAGTGGTTGCCTTTCTTTCTTTCAGTATCTCAACAAGACAGATCATGGCAGCCGTGTGTCACACCAGGTTCATATTCTGGAAAAAACTGTAGCTTTCCAGGAAAAGGTAACACAAAAGTTGCTATGTAACCTCATGAATAAGCTTTGCATTGTGTACTTTAAATACTTAACCGTTAAATGAATATACATATTGTGTTCTACTTTTAGACTCATCGCCAGAGCGTGCAGCATCGCATAAAAAAGATTGAACAGCTTAAAAGGCAGGCAGCAATGAAAGCTGAGAAGAACACAACTGTAGAAGAGAAGCTACCCAATATGCAGGTGACGATGGCAGAGACGAGCCACATCTACGGAGGACTAGGTAATAAAAACAAGATTTTCTAATCTTTGCAAACGGAGATTTTAGACTATTTTCACACTGACATTGTGACATGTTTGGGTGTTTAGCTTCAGAGGCAAACCTGGCAGCTAGAGAACAGAAGCGCTACCAGGAAATCGTAAAGAGGAAGAACTTGGAGGAGTTTGCCCGAGCGCAGGGGGAGGAGCTGGCGTTCCTCTGGGCCGAGGTGGAGCGTTTGAGGATGAGGAGCTTTCCTTCACTTGATCAGCTGAAACACAACTGAGCGGAGCCTTCTCTTTAACAAATAATAATTTTATTTACACTTCTCTTAGCAACTTAACATGAAATGTACAACTTAAGCTGCGTATAACAATAGAACAGCAGCAACAAATGAAACAATGAACTTAATAAACATATTTGAAATCTGAACGGTTTTAAAGCTTATTTTTTTTTAGGTAGTGAAGTCCTCCTCTATGCGGTCGAAGTGCAGGATACCGTCTTCCAGGCCGAAGTGGTCAATGAGGCTCGACAGGCTGATTTTTTGTTTGTCTTGGGTGCCATCTGTCTGGAGCTCATAGAGTGCGGCCTGAGCACAACTCCTCCACTTGTCGATCAAGGTTTTGAGCTGCGTTAGATCATTCTGGGGAGAGAGACAGGGAATGTGTCATAAACAAATAACCACTATCAGTCTAGTTAAGCAACATACATGATAAGGCACTTGTGGGTTATCTGTCACACCTTTTTGGTTTTTTTCAGACTCTCTAAATACGCACTTATTTTGTTTGTTTCAGATTCTCTTAATAACCCTAACCCCTAGGATTAATGTTTGTTATTTTGAGAAAAGTTAATGTAAATGCTACCCGCTATTAAAAAGTGGCGACAGATGACCCACAAGTACCGTTGATAATATTCCCGTTAGGAGCAGATTAAAGGCAGCTGATACCTTGCTCCTGTACATGTGAACCATCTTGAGTCTGCGCAGAGTCTCCGTCTTCTCTTTAACCTCCTTCCTTAGTTGGTATGGTTGTTGTGCCATTTCTTTGGAAAGAGAATGTGTTGGCTCGGGATTGGGTCCAGAAAACCTCTCCCTCGCTGATCTCTCATTTTTTCTGTTTACGATCAGTGGAGAGTTATTAACTGTCTCCCTGGAATCTGCTGGAACTTGTCGGCCATCCTCCTCCTCCTCATCAACACAAAGGCGTTTGGCTACAGAGACGGGCGAGGTGAAGGAGCGCCTTGATCTCTTCAGCCTCTCCTTTAGAGAGGAACTCAGCTTTTGTAGATGCTGTAGGGGTGACAGTGAGTGAATGACAGGGCCGTCACACAGAGTGATAATGACAGATGTTGGATTGCATTTTCAACACATTTCGACATAAATCAATTTGATGAAATATTGGGTAATAGTAACAACTAGTAACATGACAGCAAATGTTATTGTCACCTACCTTTTCCTCTTTATATTCACCCGGGCTTGACTCCACTGAATCACAAGGTGAAGAATACACTGATTTTATTTTCTCTGCTTTAGGAGTGACCTCCATCTTGGGAATGTACTTTAACTCATGTGGGCTAACGTTGACTGTTTTTACTTTAGAAGTAGATGGCGTATATTAGAACCTATCGAGATTTAGCGTACTTATAGCTACAAACACGTACAAAAAAACTAACACGAACACTCAATCTTACGAATTTATGAACGCCTCCCTAAAAACTAGCGAGCAACGAACATATTTTTTACAAAACGCTAAATTACGAATCAAAACTTTAACCGCGGAGTGAGTTGTTTCTGTTTCCTGTTGCTGCTCAAGAAAACCTCCAAAGTCAGTGATTGGACATAATTTGATGACGCGTTAGCGAACAGGATCATGGGAACTGTAGTTGATACCGGCTTGATACTTTACAGTGCAAACCACTGCTTTTCAAACCCAAAATGTCGATGTTATTCCTTTTACCTAAAACCTAAAACACAAGAATTCATCACATCCCTCTCTTTGGGTTGGTACATTATATACATGCTAAATAATTGGATGGATGGAATAAAACAGTTTATCTTACCTAAACTCAAACTACTGTAGTATATTATAATAATAATATGATATATAATAGTATTAGAGTAGTTCACTTACAGTATATTATAATAATAATAATAAAGAAAATAAATGTTTAACATAAATAATAATGTTGACAATGATAGTATCTTAAATGAAAATTAAAAAAACTAAGATAAATCAATGTAGATGCAAAATATAGGCTTACTTGCATAAATAAAAAGTGATTTATTTGTAGGTGTATTGACAGATTAAGTGTTGAAGCAGTGTTTGTTTGACTTCTCCTTGTTACCAGGGTTGACTCATGTGGTGATTCAGCTCTTCTCATCAGTGTTCATCTCTATTAAAGGATTAATGGAGAACTCACAGACCAATCTCTGCTTGTTTGCTACACAGTCTCCATATCCTACATTACTGTAGCCTTGAGCAAAAAGGTGTGAATAAAAACATGGCTTAAAATGAAATCATGCCTATACTTGAGCATCAGTACTTGGCTATCTGATATTCCACACCGTAGGGAACAGGGATTTTTTTTTACATTTTAAAAGGGTGAATCCTGCAGGGCGGGGAGTTTAAGATAATTGATGTCTGTGAGTCAGCAGAGTGTTTTCTGTGCTTTTCAACTTTTGAATAGTTGACATGAAATACTGCTCCAACACAGTGTGGGTTCGAAGCTAGAGGCTATGTGAGACACTGAGTGAAGATGCCAGCTTTTCATAATGCAGGTGTTGCTTATCACAGATATATACTGTAAATCCACATTGTGTTTTTATGAAGGCTGATCATGTTTTAAAGATGCACATCAGGGTCAGCTGCATACTATTAAACCTTTAAATTCGATACTCAGTTTGCTATTGAAATAGATGAGATTATACCATGGACTAATGAGGTTGACTGCAGTGGTGTCCCTTGATTTGGTTTAACTGAAAGAGTGTTTTGCATTCTGGGTTAGTAGGTCATTTTTTTCCCTGTTTCTCTATCTGCTGTCTGTTTTGGAAATGTTCCTTTTATGTGGTGCCAATTTATTTTCTGCAAAAATGTTTCTAAATGGATAATGATAAAAGAGAGCAGTAAAATAATGTTTTGCACATGACCTTTCTGCACTGCCTTATTGGAATCTAATATTGCAGGATGTGCCTGAGTTGATATGGTAAAGTGAACTCAAACACACAAATAAAAATAAATCAACAATAGTAGTTCATTACGTTGGAAATAGTGACAAACCAAAGCAAATTTACACAAACAGAACAAGTGTAGTCTTAAGAACGAGCTTATTGTTTTGAATAATTCTATATAAACACAGGCCATTCAAAACATTTATAGTACAATAACTTCTTTCTGTACCCAAATCTTGTTTTAGCTCAGGTTGAGTTAACTGTTAGATAAGCAGGAGAGTAGAAAATAACAAAATAAGTAAAAAATGAATCCTTACATGTGCAGTCCAAAAATGTGCCTGCATCACTTTCTCTCAGCCAAGTATTCAGGTAAATAAATCCAGATGAAATCTTTTGTGAGGCCACACAAAAAGGGCCTTCCTGGAATGTGTTATCTTAACCAGCTTAACTTGGAACAAGACAGGAGTTCCATGAAAAATGAACCTCAGCTTTGTCTCTTTAAAGCTCTCAAAACAAAATATAAAGTTGAGTTAGTCTCTAGAGTTTTCCTATACGTTATCTTTCACAGTTTACAATAAATAAAAGCAACGTGACTGGCATGAAGTTTTGCCCGCGGGAGGTTTGAGCAGACACAGATGAAGCTAACAGATACCTTTATAAACCACAGAAGAAAAGTTATCTATTCCATCAGTTTTTGTAATGCAGCATGATGAGTGATGTCTTCATGTTCATCTGTAAAGATCTTGTGGTTTCTTTACACTACCTGTTCTGCCAAGGTTCACTTCCACAATCCATAATAACTGTGTTCATGTTGCAAACCTTGAATGATTAAGTTCTTTGCTATGCACCACACTTGCTGTATACTAATTTTTGGCACATATTAAACAAACACATCCTTGTCCCAGAGACACAAGCCCTTATGTGGGAGAGCTGTTATCCTCAACCCAAACATGAGTGTGTTTCAGGACAAAAGGTCTGCACAAGCCAGTCAACTCCTTTTTTTTCCTCATCCTGGAATCTGTTTTGTTAAACCACCCCCTTTCTGTTAGATTTGGCATTATTTAAGCTTACACATATATGTGAGCAGAGCAGCTCCTCCTCCGTTACACTGTCCTTGGGGCCATTTGTTTTCCATCATTTGAGCAGATTGGAGTCATGCTGGCTGTGAGTCATGCACAGTGGGTGGATGCCTACACAGGGTGTGGTGGGTGAGGGATCTTGGTGGTGCTTGTGGCTGCCAGTAAAGGAATAAAGCATCCAATTTGGCTCAAAATTGAATTGCATAAATGCAAATGAATGGATAGGGAGCTTTTATAATGATCATAGAGAGTTAAAAACAGCTCCTGAGGGGGTGTTATTTTCATTCTCAGAGTAAAGAAATCTGATCCTTCAACAGCTGCACAAACATGCTGATCAGACTTTTGTTGAAATACCTGGAAGTGAGTTAAAAAAAAAGCATTGTGTGTTTGAATGCTTTTGCACAGAAAATGTGTTCAGAACAATACTTTTTGGCTATGAACCACAGTGTGTGAAACCATGTAGTTTAAATCTGTTTCCACTTCCATTGTGAGCCCCAGATGTGTTCAAGCTGCATGGATCTGCTGCACACAATAACAGCGGACCCTGAAAGATGGTTGCACGCCAGCCAGTCCATAAAAAGAAAAAAAACACACCTCCCAAATCACTCCTTCCCACCTCCTCACAAAACGTTGCCAGTTCGAAAAGTGGTGGCTGCTGCAGGAAGGGAGGAGTTCACCACTTTTTCTTTTTCAAAGTCGCCTATCTGTCGAGAGGAGTCAGCAGAGCCGAGTGAAGTTAATTGGTTCCCCCAGGCGTTGTTTTTTTTCTTTCAAATTCAACTTTTCATGCCGTCTGCTACACCTGCCTGCCAATGGGCGCGGCTGGGACCTATGCCCAAGTCTCTGTTTTGACTTGCCTGGGAAAGTTGAGCTAAAAGGCACAAAGGGACCGAGGATCGAGAAGGACATCCCACCCGCGTGTCAACTTGGTATAAACACATTATCTATCCCGTGGACGCGAACAGTCGCTCCATCTTGAGAGGAATCCGGATTTGATTGTTTATTTCTCGAGTTGGCTGAAGGTATGGATTTCACACTGGACTATCCTGGAGACTTTTTTTTTATATAAAAAAAAGTTGTTTATGTTGGATGGTGTGGGGGTTTCTTCCCACCTGGCTGTTGCATCTCTGCTCTAACTAACTGCACTCTGGGACTTTGGTGATGGGCTGTCGAGCTACTTTTTTGGCTTTATAGTATGAGTTGTTGGATGGATTTGCGCAAAGTCCCATAAAGAAAGCTACAAATACTTCATAGGTTTTCTGTTAAGCTGTAGGGAGTTTACAGGATCCCTTTTCTTCCTGTGGAATATAATCAGTCTGTTATAGTGATCTCAGGATACTTTTACATTTATTTTTGCTGTGCTATTTACATCCCTCTAAAAATATATGCCAGGAACTGACCTGGCTGCAACACCAGCTTCACCAAGCTTTTATATTTGCTGACCAGATTACTTTCAGGATATACAATAATAAATGTGTTTATGGTAAGAAGTAGGCCTAAGTGTTTTTGACACTTGTTGTTTTTATTCACTTTCACTTATGTTTTGCTTTTCTCTGCGAGGGAAGAAACTTTAAGTTTTTCAAGATTGTCGAACTTTGAACATTGTGGTGATTCAGGATTTGAAGAAAATGGAAAAAAGCCATTCTTCTGATTATTTAAGTTTTTTTAAATTTGAAAAAGTGAGGTTAGATGGTGCGGTAAATAGAGCACATGCTGTCAAATGTCCCTGGCTGGCAGGGTGTGGTGAGAGGATGATCTTTCAGAGCTGTGCAGTGACTCACCGGACCCCTTTGTCCTGTTGTTAGTCTTCAAAGACACAAAGTGAAGCCGATT
Organism: Notothenia coriiceps; assembly: GCF_000735185.1. Lineage (NCBI taxonomy): Eukaryota > Metazoa > Chordata > Actinopteri > Perciformes > Nototheniidae > Notothenia > Notothenia coriiceps. The sequence continues at coordinate 606,262 of NW_011358926.1, read as the reverse complement.
GAAATCTATTGAAATGTATAGACGATGCTTTATAGCTCCTTGATCCTTCATTGTGATAATGCACTATTCAAAGTTAAACAACACTTTTAAAATACTGTATAGATGACGTTGTGTAGGCTACCTGATCTATTGTACGCCTACTACGGAATTCATGTTTTAAGATCAGTCAAATCAGAATGTTTAAAGGAAAACTTTGTCTTATTAGATTGTGGTTTCTAAAATATGATCATGTGACATTTTTCTATCTCCAGTGGAAAGACATTTCCAATTAATGCAGTAAACATTAGACTCAAGCAGCCTGATCTTGAACCCAAATCATTCCTAGAATAACGTTTTACTTTCCCCATCAGATGTTTGCTAAATATCCTTTAAACCACAGTGAAGAAATGAACAGACTTTTATTGACAGTTGGCAGAGAACATGCATGACAGTGGTCAACATTTTATCATCTCACCAGATAAAATGGGATGGACGAGTTAACAAGACAGATCGACTTCTCAGGAGGCTTGTCAGGAGAAAGGGGTGAGATTTCTGAATTTATTTCTGAAGTTTTTGAAACAAGTCCACCGGAAAAACACAAGGTAAAGGGTTGGTTAATCCAAATCACAAAAGAAAGAAAGAAAGAAAAGAATGTCACACCTGTAGCTTCAGATGTAAGCAGACATTTGGGTTTTTATTTGCAGAGTTTAGAAACGCCACACAACTGCTCTGGCCACGCAAACAAAATGGAAACTTTTCCATAAACAACACGGTTTATACAAATAAAATGATACAATATTAAAGTTCAAAGAAAGATTGGCAATGTGTTACTCTGCATCTAAAGGCCAAAACCCTCTGAACTTTCTTGGGTGATGCTTTTGTCTTTCTTTTTTAGGTGGCTTACTATCACTAACAAAATGGCATGCCTTGCCTGGTGTCAGTTTCCATTTCTGATCCTTGCTCTCAGGGTGTAAGTCATCCTCTGGGTTTTCCTAAAGTTATAACTGGCTCCTCTTGGCCTAATGACTTTTGACACAGAGGGGTATGGTGAAGCCAAGAAAACGCTTGATTATATGTCTGACTCAGAGAAACTCAGAGAAACATATAATCACCCATCCTGGTGTCCCCATGTTCTTCCCCTGTTTTATGTCATTTCTAAAAGAAGGTTAGTTAAGTTTGAACATGTGTCACTTTTCAAACCAGTTGGTACAAAGTACTTAAAAAAAGAATTTGAAGGTCAGAGATAAAAGGCGGCGATATGACAATAATTTGGTTTGGACACAATATACAAAGTTGATAGATCATTTAAAAGAAAGCCAAAACAAGTCAATTTAAGATTACTTTTATGGCCCGATTTGGCTTCACTGACTTTGGTGAGTGTTTCAAAGTCGAGGAGCAACAGAACAGAAGCAAAAGCATGATCATCTGTAGTGTTTAGTCTTGACTCTGAAACACACACAAGTCCCTAAAAGGAAGGATACAAAGGAAGAGGAGTGGGAGGACAGGAGCTAGGCAGCATGAAATTGTATTGGAATTTACATTATCTGCAACCATTAAAACTCAACATGCTGAGAACAAGACGCCTCCTAGTGGACTGAAGGTGTTATTCGTACCCATTTCGTTATAAACATGACATGATTAGCACACATTTTATTTGTTGAATTTGAGGCCTTTTGTTTATATGTTGTCAATGGTTTAACTGCCTTCTGAGAGGAAGGGGACAAACATATACACTAATAAAAAGTTAAGTTTAGGATAGTGACCTTTAAAATAGTATCTCAGCACAAAGACCAACTTACTGGAGATGTTCCAGGACATTCTTTAAAACTGTTGAGCTGTTGCTCCATGTCTTGTGATAAAAAATTAACCATCTACATGACAGCGGAGCAAGATAAAGCCTTACGTTCTGAGGAAAAGGGACGTTTTTCTTTTTGGTTAAAGTAAAAACATCCTTTGACCCCCCCCCCCCCAGAAAAGTCTGATACATCAGACAATTTCACTGTTACAGACACTGTGATTAATGAGTTATTGTCAAGAGAATGTATTAAATCATCCAAATGAACCTGAAATGTAATATGACGGACTAATCTTTCAAAACAGAAAAAACGTTATTAAATACATTCAGAAACATCGGTACCGCTTTTTAATTAGCATTTTTTATAAAAGCTTGATAAGAATCAGAATCCAGTTTATTAGTAGGTGTTCACATACAAGGGATTTTACAGAAACAGAAATAAAGAATATGGAAACATGATACAAAACTTTGAAATTAGTATTTCAAATTAAATAAATACAAGGAGATTTTTGAAATAGAAAAGGACAATTCATGAATGTGCAAACACATTTTTCTGGTGTTTTACAAAGTTAAGAGAAGTAAGAATACAAATCTTGAAAAATATGCGATGAAAGACTTTTAAATGGATAATAAATTATATATGGGACTAATGCTTTATTTCATAGTTATAGACCATTGATAGGAGGATTTTTTTAGGTTGGGCTGTTGCTGAAAATCTGTCTGGTGAGTCATATACAGTCAAGGTTACTTTAGGCCAGGAAGGTCTCACTTTCTCATAATCCATCAAGTCTGAAGTAATACCTAGTTAGTAAGTCATTATCTACTTTATCACTGTTGAGTAAGGGTTCTTATAAGGATTATATTATTCACTTTTTAAGCATTTTCTTTTTTAAATATGTAAATAACTTAATTAAACTGAGTGTTATCCTATAGTTTAGAGGTTGAATTATCCAAAGCAACTGTCCTGCTGTATGAGGCTACACACCAATATTAATGGCCTTTACTAATATATTTAGCACTCTTAAGGAAAGATGTGTTATCTTTTTTTAAAGCTGTTAGTAATTATGTTAACCCTCTATTAGAAGAAGTTATTTAAAGTTGAACTACAGCGCAACAAGGCGGTAAATCCGTCAGCACCGTCATCATATGAGTATCATCATATCAATCGAAGTCACATTAGTTAACCTCCAGAGGCGTTAAACTCGTCACCATGCCAGTCACTCAACACCCGCCCACTAGGTTACTGCTGATAACTCTCTCTATACAGAAATAATGTCTAATTTCTCTCATGTGCTCAGTTGTGACAGAAACAGTAACCTCAACCACCAGACTGTCTTCTCTGCCACCAAGTGAGTCTCTTTCTTCCAGTCATGCTTGCCTTGATGATAAACTTAACACATAATACTATAATTATAGCCCAGCATTTCTGAAGGAATTACCCGTTGAGTAACAGCTTCCTCATGTTTTGCTTTGTGTCTTCTCGTTGCTAGAGGGAATCAGCGGATCAAATCACAGGAATATGTCCAGCGGTGCTGGAGGGCTGGGCTTGGAGAAGAATGTCTTAACCCAGAACAGCAGTGGAACTTATTTCTCCTCATGTGAGAGCAAATTTCCACTCATGGTTTAAAACTGGGAAGTTGTGGGTTTTGTCTTGGGACACATTTTGAGAAGCTGAATGTTTTTATTTGGTTTCCCCAGCAAAAAGAAAGAGAAGTACTCATTTAGATTTGTTTCACATCACTTTCCGTTGTTCTACATTTTAATTATGTTTTCAAGCACTAAAGATCTTTCAAATAAATTACACTACCCGACGGTATGTAAATAATTAGCTAATTAACCAAAAACTACACTGACGGAAGATTAAATATGATTAAGGGAAAGTTTTAATGATTAGTTTGGTCAGTTTGAATGCAAAAGTATGGAAAACAAGAAATGAGACCAGCTTGTCAAATGTAATTTCCATTTTTTCATTATTATCATTATTATTTTTTATTAATTACATTTTTGGTTTTTTAATTATTATTTTAATTTTTTTCTTTGTATTATTTCATTATTATTATTTTATTATTATTATATATTTTTTAAATGTTGTGTTAGATTTTCCGATAGTTAGACATAAACCCAGCAATCATTTAAAAAGGAAAATATGATTTACATTTTTTTCTAGAGGTTAGTATAAAGTTAGTATAAAGTACATACGGATAGAACAGTTACCCATAATAAATCAACAACTAAATAGTTTGATATATGGATCAGTGCTTCCGGTCCAGATGAGATTATCTATGCAAATCAGAATCAAGTTGTTTCAGAGAAACAAGTGTCTACTAGATCTTTCCGGGAAATTCCTATAAGAGTGTTAGCAAATAACAGTGCAATTTGATCTCCTGGCACGGGGTATACATAGCATGGTCCCTTTTATGACCCTGTCTTGTCTAAGCATGTGAACTTTCTTACATCTGATTTAATGCCCAGACTTCAAGCGCAATACTTATAATTAGACAACCCTATAATCATTTACCACTCTTTTACTGCAGTGTTAGTTAGTTTAATGCGCAATCCATCATATCGTATTTTAGGTTTTTTTTATACTTGGAAGGCGCACATATGTCATTACTCTTAAATAAACAAGTAGAGATGTATTGTAACATGTTTGAGCAAATTGCTTTTCTCTGCCTGTGGTCTTTGGAAGGTAGGTAGAAGAATAAAAAAAACAGAACAAAACTAAACTAAAATAGTAGAAAAAAGCTTTGTTTTGTATGAGAACATCGGTAAAGTCCCTTCAGATACAGTATAGGGCAGTAAAAGAGAAATATTTCCCTCTGGCATGAATTGGAGTTGTAAAAAGATGCTAAGTAAAAAAATAGCATTAAAGGGGAATTCTCATGTCAAACACAAGTATGTAAAAGCACTTAAAATCCTAACCCTTCATGACTCAGGCACATTCCTGTCCTGTGGAGGTGATTCAGTTTCAGGAAAAATAAAAATAGCTTGTATGCCTCATCCCTGCAGCCTCTGGAGGAGTGAACGCCAGCAGCTTCAGCTCCTCCTCGGGAGTTTACCTCGGGGGAGACTCCTCGGGAGGTGATGGAGGAGGGATCTTCATAGACGGAGAGGGGTATGGAAGAAGAGGAGGAGGAGGAGGAGGAGGAGGAGGAGGAGGAGGAGGAGGAGGAACTGGAGGAGGTGGAGGAGGTGGAGGCAGAGGCGGCAGTTATCTCGTGAGCTCGGTGTCAAAGGTCAGGTCGAGCTCGTCTGGCGGTGTCAGGAGAACTGCAGGCTCATCAGGAGGCCTGTCGCCATCTTCCCGGGAGAGGAAGGTCACATCCAGCCGCTCAGGAGGCTATGATGGTGAGATCCTGTTAATAGAACAAACTTGGCATTGGGGGTGTCTGAAACAGAAGTTTTAAGGAAACTGAGGTACACGAGGGCGCTGTTAATATCTCTGCTGCCATTGTGTTTGCTTGTAGGAAGTTCCAGCGCTAATTCCTCCCCAGAGTTTGCACGCAAAGATTATGGAGTCTATTGTAAGTGAATGGGATTATATACTTTCTTATAACAGTATTTTTCCAGCTTCATCCTCTTGGCGTGTCTGTGTGTGTGTGTGTGTTTATGTTTTTTTTCCCCTTCTTCTGTGTGTTTTCTCTCCAGGTTCCAGCACCCAAAGAGGGAGGAGCGAAAGCAGAGGTATTTAATAATAGTTTTATTTCTTCCCTCCTCTTCCCTTCATTATTTTCTGGACCATCTGACTCTGAATTGTTCTGGCTTACTGTTTTATTGAATCAGGATTCCTTTGTCCATTGTGTGTGTGTGTGTGATTTTTTTCCAGAAAGCGAGATCAGAGCCAGATTACAGAGCGCCTCTCCCAGTGCCAGCAGATGTAAGAGCACTTGAGACACATTCATCTATTCACTGTTCGTTATGCAATCCCTCATAAAACAACAAAACATCTTTATTTGATGCGCTCTAAGCAGCACATGGGTAGTGAAAAACTTTTACTGCAGTTTCTCAGAACAGAATTTTTTTCTGGGTTACGTTACTGTCAAATGCTTTGGCTCAACACAGGATCTCACCGACCCTTCACCTTTATCTCCATGAAATATCAATTAGTAACACATCTGCCCTTCCCTCAGATAATGTACAATACAGAAGCACAAAGAAAAGCGTGAGATTTAAACAAGGAGGATCATGGGTTTGTTTGCATTGTGTGTATGTGGGGAATAAGTCATGGCGCAGATTTGTGGTGGCAACAATGGCACACATGAGTCACTGTTTGCAGTACCGCCCGTTTGAGGCTAAACCGAGGAGAGTGAGAAATCTACAGACGCTGATCGCTCCCCCTGCTGACATAAATTCATAATGCGATTTTTTAATCCACAGTTTTTAACATTTAGTCATTCTGTGACACCTTCATCCCATGTCAGCCCCTGGGAATGAAATAGTAATGTACATTTCGTACAATATTTGTAAAGTCCATTTGATTCTACTTTATACTTCGAGTTCACTACTTCCCAATGGGAAATATTAATTGATTGGCAAACAACACTTACTCTTAAACTCTTAGAAACACACAGGATTCCCCCTATGTGATGCCTTTTACACAAAAACTACCCAGCAGTAACCATATAAAAAGTAAACTTCCACTACACTACAAAAGGTACGATATAAAATGTATTGCACCCGTTATAATAAACCATTAATCAAATCACTCTAACACATACTTGCCAACTCTCCCGATTTTCGCCGGAGACTCCCGATTTCATAGCCCTCTCCCGGTTTCCTCCCGGGGTCATATTTCTCCCGCATTTCTCCCTATTTCTGACTAAATCAGATTTACACACGACTGTTTCCACTCGGACTTTAATACAGCTACACCATTGTTTGATTTCCATGGTAACGCGTCTCTTTAGCAGCATGCGCAACTAGATAGTCACAGAAAAACAGAACAAGAATCGACAACTCGACCCTCTGCTCACTCACTCCTTTCCTGGTCCAGCCCACACATACAGTATGCTCCATCAAGGATGGTGCTACAGGCCGCAAGGCATTGCACTCAGAACTACAACAAGCATGTTAATGTTAATCTAACAGCTCCGTCGATCCACTAGCAACCCCCCACACCCACATATAGGTAGTAAAAGTAAAAAATGGTATCACTAAGAACTGCTT
>NW_011358926.1:530348-597095 GCF_000735185.1 Notothenia coriiceps | reverse complement strand
ATTTTGTTCCCTTGTATTAATAAAATATATAATATATATCATATATATATATAACAAATTTACCAGTGAAATCCATGTCCCGTCAGGCGAAGAGAGGACGTGACTACTGTGATTTTCGACTTGTCTTTCTTGTCAAGTTATTGCAACCCACACACACACACACACCACAACACACACAACACACACACACACACACACACACACACATACCACACACACACACACACACACACACACAACACAACACACACACCACACACACCAGCGACACACACACGACACCAAATTATCAACAGTGCTTAATATCACGTCATGAGACATCAATACTCGAACCTTACCGTAAAGTCAAGAATTTAGAAGACCTGGTACTAGGACGGTCGTCGTCGTAGGTACCACAGAGGCGGTGAGGCCAGGGCTATTATTTGTGTTTTAGCATATGCATTTATTTTTTATTCTTTTTAAGGGACCCTGGAAATATATTACTTAAAGCTACATATCTTTTTCAGATTTCTAATTCTGTAGTTGTTATAATCTAATGTATATTTTACTTCACAGGAGACTCTGGTTTCCCTGGAATTCCAGGTGAGGAATGATGGCTAACTTTTCATTGAGTCTTTACCAGTGTTTTATATTTACTTTACTTTACTGACTATGACCTTTGACCTCAGGTGCTCCGGGCTCCATGGGACATGCAGGCCCTGAGGGTCAGAAAGGACAGAAAGGAGGTCAAGGTACAGAGAGCGCTTCAGCTCAAACAACATGATGCAAGTATGTTCTTTAGCTTAATAACAGTGAGACATTTTATCTGTAAATTGTCTGGTCAGGTGATCATGGGCTGGATGGGGCACCTGGCGTCAGGGGTCGCGAGGGCCAGTCGGGCCCCAGAGGTGATACAGGACCTGCAGGCTTTGGAGCGAAAGGTGAAAGAGGTAGGGCTCAGATTCCCAGCAGACAAATAACTTTAGTTTTTATAATACAGTAATAACAGCCAGTTTATCTTGAATGTGTCACGTCAGGATGTCTTGTTCTGTTGCAGGTTCTCCCGGGGAACCTGGGTCTGTCGGTCCTAAAGGTGAGATTATTGAATATTACTCAATGTTCCTTAGAAAAAAACATGTTTGTGTTTTGACATCAGAATACTATTGGTTTTATGTGCTGACACAAGGTACATCTGTAACAGTATGCACTGTGACAACCACCAGGTGGCAGCGTAGAGTCAGTCTGTGAATAAAGACTACAGTATCATTCACTGAAAGCAACAAGATATTCCTTCAGGTTGATATATAATATATATACAGTTGTTAAGATTACAAAAATCCCAGCCATTTTTTGTGAACGATGAATTCAAACTTATATTGAGTTTCTGCTACTTATACTGCTTGGAAAACAACAAATCACAACATTTTTAAGGCATAACAAATATTAAAATACACTACACTCACACACTTAAATGACAACACCACATTGTTTCAATAGCACACATCTTTTGCAGCAAAAACATTATGTGTCCACCTCGTGGGTTTAACTCTCAACGTTTTCCTAAACTAGATTTTATTCTGCCGATCCATTTTTTCAGTTTTTAATAGGAAAAGTAACTAACTCAGACACATTGAAATCTTATCCTTCCCAGATTTACACTAATGTCTGTGTCAATCCTTAATTCAATTGTAATTTTTACTCCTTAATTATTACATTTTCCAAATGCTATTATAATGTTGTTGTTTACCAATGTTTTTACTTTCTAATAATTTTAAATCTATTTCCAAGGCTCAAGTGGAATTCCTGGTCTTCTTGGAGCACCAGGTCAGTTTTCCCTGTTATTCATTGATTACAACCACTCCAGAAATACCAGCTGAGCTGTATATTATCTAAAATGTGTGATAATATTTTTAACAGTGCCTTATCTTAATTCCCGGCGTTTAAATTCGATTTCTTTTTTATATAGGTCAACCAGGTTCTCAGGGTTTCCGTGGCGAGACAGGACCACATGGGCCTAAAGGTCGGTCACACTGAAATACTTAGTTAATTTATTTCATTTATTATAATGTTACTCACAGTCACACTTCTCACTCTGCAGGAGATAGAGGGCTTGCTGGATTCCAGGGACTTAAAGGTTTGTTGTAACCACATCAGGCTTTTATATGACTATTGAGGTCAGATAATCTTTCTAACCGCAGTTTATTAATGTGAATTGTAGGTGACACTGGTGATACAGGCGCCAGAGGTGTGAAAGGTCAGTACAGCATACCATATTGGAAGTCTTTATTGTTGTTTAGGCTGTGCTGTTTCCTAATCCAGTCGTCCCGTTCCTCAGGTGATGGTGGTATACCGGGTCTGCAGGGGCTGGCTGGTGAGAAAGGATCAACGGGTGAGTTACAGACCTCCGGCCTTAGATAATTATTAAAAATATGTAATGTAGGTAATTAGTGGTTTTATAAGGCACGTTCACACCAAGTACTTTTCCCACAAAGGTTCATCAGAACTCTTTAGTTCTGATGAACTAAGTACAGATCGCGTTCACACAGGAAATTAGTTCCCGGGGGTGGATTAGGCAAATGAAGCCGCTGACGTCACTTCTTCTTCTTCTGCTTTGGGTTTACTGGCAGGCCGCAAACAACTTCACGGCGTATACTGCCACCCGGAGTCCCCGGCCGGAAGTCCCCGGAGTTGGGGAAGGCTTCAGTAGAAGCTGAAGCCTTCAGAGTAAATCTATAGTATGCTGACACCTCCTCATCTCCACCACTCCCATGTTTTATGTTGTGTTGCCATAAGTTAGTCTCTCTGCATGTGTGCGCTGGGCTAATGCTAATAATGCTAATGCGAGGATAATAAAATGGCGGCTTCACAAAAGTTTTTGGGAGTTTGACGGGGCGTGGTTTGCATTACGCCCAGCCAATCAGACACAGGAACCTTTTTCTCCCACGAAAGTCCCTGCTCTCTAGCAGGGACTGAAAAGGGGGTAAAAAAGGTTCTCTAGAACTAATTTAGTTCCTGGGACCTTTTGGTGTGAACGCAACTAAATCGTAGTTCTCAGGAACCTTTTTGGTGTGAACGCGCCTATAGAGGGCTATGTTTGTGTGTTTCTTGGCTGGAATAAGTTACTTCCTAAAGTCTCTGCAGGTTGCAGGCCACCGTTTTTCACTTGTTCTCAATGACTTGCCTGAGTAAATAAAGGTTACATAAAATGTTTCCTTGCGAAACCCCTCAAATTGTTATCATTTATTTGAGTGTGACTTGAATATGAATTATGGTATTCATGAGTCTGATCATAACAAAATCAAATATCATACTAACAATGTATTGTATATATTGAGATTTAACATTTGTTCAATGATATAGCATATTTATCTTTATCATTTTATAGAGCATGATATTAATAATGTAATGCAAACACCTTACAAAGGTGAGGCGGTAACAAGAGTATTTAAAACATCCTCCACCAGGAGGCAGCAGAGAGGTGTTTTCTGAAAAAGTTCAGATCAATTAAAACTTTTTTTTCAACCAGAGTAAAACGTATGTGCAGCAGATGCAATACAGAGTGAGAAGAGTGCAAATATATAGAATCTAATCTTAAAAGCATATTGTAAAAATACATAAAAGAAAGCTTATTTTAGTGTTCATTAAATACATGACATACACCTTTGATACTGGCTTTAAATCAACAGTATGTTTTCAGAGCAGCTTATGAATTTACATTCCATTAAACAATTGTTTTGCTTTTTATGTTGGCTGGAGCTGATGGATCAAGAGATACAAAAAAAGTCAATAAATACACATGACATGTACAACTGTTCAAAGTATTGTTACATAATATTGGTACACAACTAAACCATGTTGAGCTGAAACAAGACTTTTCTTTCACTTCTTGAACATTTTGTATTACACAAACATTGTTTTCAGTACCTTCAAATCCTTAAATCATCTCTAATTATATTTTTTACTTTGGCCCTCAGGTGGCCAAGGGCCTACAGGTATTCCTGGACTCAGGGGTCCTGCTGGGCCTCCTGGAGATACTGCACATTCAGGTAAACTCACCCTGATGCCTCAATAATGGAACTGGATCTTCAACTTTACCAACTTTTATAATAAGTGGATAATATAATATAATATATTGATCATATCTCCCCCTCTGTAGGACAACCTGGGCTTCAAGGACCACCAGGTATGATGATTAATTATGTGGTATTTTATCATAAATTATCTTTTCTTTTAATGCTCTAAACATAAAAACTGTAATTACGTCATGCTTTTAGGGATACCAGGGAACCCAGGGAGTCCCGGCGCTAAAGGTACATCTACAGTTTCCTTTAGGATGATCTGCAGAAAGTGCACGTTCTGTGAAATACCACATGCTTTCTGCTATTAATGAATCTGTACCATGTGTCTCTCTGTTTCAGGGGAAACAGGGGACGCTGGAAGAATCATCAACGCAGGTAACATAGCATGATAACTCTTATATTTCAACATATTATTATTGACAGGCTTACAGTTTGATGATTTCTAGTGTAGGGTAGTGGTGGTCTAATGGATAAGTGAGGTGGGATGAAGATTGGAAGGTTGTGAGTTCAAATCCCGCCTGGAACACCACTAGTGTGCCCTTGAGTAAGGCGCTTAGCCCTTAGTTACTCCAGGGAGAATGTCCCTGTAATTGGTAATTGTAAATTCCTTTGGATAAAAGCGTCAGCTAAATGAAATGTAATTTAATATCTGATGTATATTTGATTTGTTTTCCAGCTGGATCCACTTCTTTCGGCCTCCCAGGTCCCCCCGGCCCTGCTGGACGTCCAGGATCATCAGGTCTGAGTCTTTACAGCATCTAATCCCTGAAAGATCATACAATGTCAGTAGTAACAATATTTATACAGATATTTTGTGTTTTCCTCCTCAGGTCCAATTGGCCCTGCTGGTCTGCCTGGCCAACCTGGTAGGTCTTTTTGCTTTTTGCTGCTAAAGGAAGAGTTTTTTTTAAATTGGTTTAATATGTAGTCTGATATGTAGAGTCTAATAGATTCTGTGTTGTGTTTGTTTTCATAGGTGCTAAAGGTGACAGAGGATTTAGGGGCGAGCAGGGAGAACAAGGAATAACAGCCAGAACATCTGAAACCTTGAGCTCAAGTGAGTACTTTTTAAAAATGGTTTTCTAGAAGATGAATAATGTTTACAGGTATAGTGTTGCATTATCTGCTGATGCACACATCAATTGAAAATTATGTAATCTTCCGTCTCATAGAAAAATAACTAACACAATAACCATCTTTCAAATGGAACATTTCAATCATGAGAAATAAAATCCTTTATATTTTCTTAATTGCAATCATTTGATTTGTAAAGTCACATTTATGAATTTGTTCTCTGACTTTAACCTTTATATAAATGCAGTGGGTTAGAGGTATAGTGTAGCATAATAACAACACAATCTAATAAAGTAAAAACACTTCAAAAAAGTACAGTAAATACACCTCTGTAATTCTACCACTTGTATTTGCTAATGGTGGTTTTTATTTTTTCTTCCTGTATTTGCATCTTGTTGCCACTGGTTGGCGTTGTTCTGCAAAAGTTAGATAGTCATTTGTATACAGACTGGAATACCACTAATTTCTTAAAACTGTGTTTCTGTGTCTGTTTCAGGGCATGTTAGCAGCAGTGGAGGATCAGCAACATCTGGCCCCCCCGGCCCACCCGGTCCACCTGGACGTGCAGGTAAATAAAACATGACATGCTCTTTTGCAGCATTATCTTAGACATCATCCTCAATAATTTCATAGGATCTGTTCAACGGCATCTGAGAAAGACCGCAGACTTCTTGTGATATTCTTCAAATTGTGTCACTGACTGTTTGAAAAATATCTTCATCAGGAGATTCAAGACCAGGACCTCCCGGGCCTCCAGGTCCAACAGGCAAGTATTTCAACTCAATAAATCCACTGTACAAATATGTATTCAGTATGTTTGGTATTATGTGAAGCTCATCCATTCTTTATATCAGCTTAACTTATAACATCATCATTAACTTAACTTATAACATCATATTTTAGGTTATGGAAGACCAGGGCCTAAAGGAGACAGAGGGGAACCCGGCTTTTCATCCGGCTCAGGTAAGATCCAAAATCGAACCTTGTGCTCCGTCTTGATGTTGGTTTGAGACATATTGAGCAGCAACAGAAAACATTTCTAAACTTTTTTTTTTACAGGAACGTTTAATACTGGACTGCCAGGACCACCTGGGGCTGTCGGGCCAAGAGGATCATCAGGTGAGCAGATTGTGTGAAGACATCTTGTTTCATTGAAAGAACTCTGCCATTCTTTTTTTGATGTAATAATACATTATTATAACATCTCTTTCATTATTTTAGGTTCTCCTGGACCAAGAGGATACCAAGGTAATTGTTGTTCTTTTATTTGTGTGTATCTTTAGAAAATACGTATTTTTTTACCAATTGATTTTTTACATAACAATACAACTGATCGTGTGCCTTCCTACTCCTTTCATAAATAACTGTGACATCATCATGTGCGCCGTAGGTGAAGCAGGGCAGACAGGTGTGCCGGGAACCCCAGGGAGATCAGGGAGCTCTGAGAGAGGTGCACACGCACACACACGCACACACACACACACACACACACACACACACACACACACACACACACACACACACACACACAAGATTTTATTTTTCTTGATGTACACTAAATGTTTATTTATTTCTTCCTAACAGTATCCTCTTATGGTGGAGGACTCGGGACCCCTGGACCTCCAGGTCCGCCAGGACTTCCTGGAATACAGGGAATCAAAGGTACTACTAACACATCTAAATCTGTGGGAGCAGACAATGTTTTAATGTCTGTATTTCAGAGTACTTATTGTGAAGCATGACGTTAATGCTGCTGTCTGTCATTTCTAAGGGAACACTGGAGCTCCTGGTAGTCCTGGCTCTTCGAGAGGTAGAGAACAGTTTACAATAATACACACGTTCATATGTTTGTATCTTGTTAACAGGTGTTTTACATTCATTTTCTGTATATTTAGCACCAAATCATTGATCTTTTTAGTAAGGTCCTGTGTAATAAGTAAGATACTAAGTGCAATTAGCCGGACAGCGCTCCTTACATTTTCTTCAATGTCTTTACCATCTCACTTTTCCTCAGGCTCCATCTCAGTCACCTCAGGCCCCCCCGGCCCTGCAGGTCCTCCCGGCCCTACAGGTCAGACAGGCTCCTTCTCTTCTTCTACTGAGATGCGGCAGTACATCTCTGAATATCTGAGTAAGGGCTCTTTCAAGCAAAGTCACACTCCCACATACACACGGAACCCACACGGGACAGAACTGAGTATGAACATGTTTTATTTGCTCCTTGCAGGTAGAAGCACACAGTCGGCTGTCCGCGGGCTCCCGGGCCCCCCTGGGCCTCCAGGAACCCCTGGATCCTTCTCAGGCTCGATCGAGGACATCTCCACTCGTATGATCGCATACATGCAACGTAAGTCTGCCCCTCCCCAGATGATATATCACTAAATGATAGTGTGAGGTAATGTGTACTGTATGGGACACAATTAAAGCGGAATGGGAGTTACCTTTAGCTGTTTCATTTCAGGTTCGGGCTCAGGGCTCAGCATCGGGGTTCAGGGTCCTCCGGGACCACCCGGCCCCCCTGGATACGGCTCTGGTTCCCTGACAGTCAGTGGGCTCATCTCCATGCTTCAGAGTGAGTACGATACACATTATGGCTGAGCCCAATGGTGTCAAAAACACAGTGGTGGGAAGAAGTACTCTGATATGAGATATAATGGAGTATAAAGTAGCGTCAAATAGAAATACGCGAGTAAAGTACTGCAAAGTTGTACAGTATATTGGCACAGCCCTTAAATAAATGCATTTCACCACTTCAGACATGCAAATGATCAACGCTACACCCCACTGTATGTGAACTGATCAACATAATAACAAAGCTTTATTTGTATAGTAGTTTTCATACATCACGTGCAGCTCAAAGTGCACACATCATAAGTTAAAAATAAACACCAAGAAATTCCCCTCAGATCAGATGTTAAAACCTTTACAGATACATTTAGCAAAACATAACATTTTAACAGGTTAAGAGACACAAGGAGGTAAAAGGTATGATATAAAAAAAAAAAATACAATCAAATAAATAATGATTTCTCTCGGAAAGATAAGACACAAGAAATGTGAATAGATAAAACAATATAAAACCCTGTAAAATAAAGTGAACATATAGGCACAACAGAAATAATTTAAAAAAAAATAGTGATAAAAACATAATTCTAATAAATATTTAACGATTAAAACATATTTTTTACAACAACGTCAAAATAAATGTTGCTATTGAAACTGTTAAATAAATAATATAACATGATCTCATTGAACCTGAAAAAAAAGAGGAAGCTCTGGGCCTAAACTTTGTCTCTCTGCTGTGATCTGTGTAGGAGAGGATGTGAGGAGATACCTGTCCGGACCACCAGGCCCACAAGGCCCCCCGGGTCAACCAGGGACATCAGGAGGAGCAGGAGGATTTTCAGGCAGTTTCTCTGTGGAGGAGATAGCCACATACGTCTTCAAGATCATGAATGGTAAGCACAGGTTGCACTAGAGAAATCAATAGCGATGCCTGGACTTCACAATCCATTGAATTTCTTTTATGGTACTTTTTCAGACAGAGGGATTGCGAGAGGTCCGCCCGGGCCGCCCGGTCCTGCTGGGTCGTCTGTTGCTGTGGGCTCGAGCTTCTCTCAGGCTACGATTGACTATTCTGCTCTAGTGAAAAGTAAGTTGTGTTTCCCTCATGACAGAAACCCTCTTGTTGTTGAACAGTGAAAAGTTATCAGAATCAAAAACAGGTTTATTACCAGGAAGGTTGACACGTACGAGGAATTTGATTTGGTATTGTGGTGCATACGTAAAAGTAAAACAAACATTTAAAACAGAGATAGAAAACTAATTTTAGAACACTATAATAACATTACAAAAATATAAAATAATACAGTAAAATATAGCAGTATTTACTTGGTAATAGAATCGGAATAAAATATGTGCAGTAATAAAAAACAAGATGTTGCGTACATTGTGTGCATTAAAGGGGACCTATCATGCAAATGCATTTTTTGATGTCTTTTATACATAAATATGTGTCCCCGGTGTGTCAGGGAACTCACAAAGTGTCAGAAAACAAAACCCTCTCTCTTTTCCTCCGTACCCAAATCTCTAAAAACGGGGGTACAACGGAGCTGATCCAGATTTGCGTCCGATATTATGTAATATCGGAAATGTTGACCCACAGCACTATCAGAAACGGCGCTTTTAGAAACAATGCCCGACTGTTTTGGACGTAATATGGTCTTTGTTTACATTAGCAAGCATCGCTAACACGATGAGTATGTGTAAAAAAGCAGGAAATAAAAAAAGTAAGTCACCTTGTGGTAAACCCCCAGGAGAAAAAGCATTTGAGCTCCAAACTGTTTCAGAAATAATCCTTGATGTGGTTTGGAACATGATCAGTTTGTGTCCAGAGTGGGAGGGGTCATCATCCTTACCCTCATCTTTCTTGTATCTTCTTAGATTCAGACTTCCGCTCTTGGGTTGCCTCTGCCGTACAACAAGGTATTTCTGGTCCCCCGGGCACCCCAGGACAGCCTGGCCCTCCTGGCGCTCAGGGGCCGCCGGGGGTCTCCACCGCCACCGTGTACGGGGCCGGGACTGGGGGGAGTGGCTACAGCCTGGAGGACATTCAGCGTTACCTGCAGGGTGAGTATTACAGAGAGCTAGAAACATAATGTATACTGAGGAAGGCAACAGGTTATGGCTTAGATTCACATCGCAAAGTAGTTAACAGTAATGTTACATTTTACAACAAAGAAGGTGGAATATTGTCCATTCTACCGTTACCTTTCTGTGCAGCTACAGAAAGACAATAACGGTGATTTGAATCTTTCCCAGGTTCTGGTTTCAGAGGTCTCCCCGGGCCTCCTGGTCCACAGGGACCAGCGGGACCATCAAGCGGTCACTCCGGATCGGTTTCCTACAGTGGAAACTTCCCTCGGGAGAGCATCCGCGCTGAAGTCCAGGAGTATCTGACCAGTAAGCTCCTAACGACCAACAAGATCAAAGACATGTGAGCACAGATCCGTTCGTGTATAACAGACTAACTTTATCTTTCAGGTGACAATGTTCGTCGTGCCATCATCGGACCTCCGGGGCCTCAGGGGCCGATGGGACCGAGGGGAGAGCGAGGAGAGTCAGGCTACGTCCTGAGCCGCACGCAGAGCCATATCCAGAGCCAGAGCCAGGGCCAGGGCCAGGGCCAGGGCCAGGGCCAGGGCCAGGGCCAGGGCCAGGGCCAGGGCCAGGGCCAGAGCTATAGTCAGGGCCAGGGCCAGGGCTATAGTCAGGGCCAGGGCCAGGGCTATAGTCAGGGCCAGGGCGAGAGTCAGGGCCAGGGTCAGGGCCAGGGCTATAGCCAGAGCCTGAACTACGCTCAGGGTGACTCTCGAACCGGCACTGAGTACAGAAACATCGATCTCAGCAACCTGGACTACTCCAGCGTCGCCATCCACGTTTCAGACCTCATCAAGAGTGAGTCCATCACAGCTTCAGCATACAGATGTATTTTATATAGGGCAGCAATCTGACACTATACCCACCAACCTAAATGCATTAAAATGAAATAACCATTTTATTCTTTCATTTTCAGTGCAACAAAATGGACAGATGAACTTATCATAATAGAAATAATAGAGAAGAACATCTGATTAATTCTCAATCTGCATTATTAGATTACTACTGCTAACTTGCTCTAACTACAGTTCCCATAATGCTTTGGGGATGTTGTGTGAACATCCCTTGGTCCATAGCAAACAGGAAATTCTAAGAGCTAATTCGGCATACTTCTAATAGTGCCAGGTTTAAAAATGTAAACAAATACCGGCTAGAAAACAGGGCTCAAGTTGTAACCCCCAGTTCTCAATTTTGTCTAACGGGGTTCCCACAGTTTCAGACCAATGAGTACTTCTTCTTCTACTTCTTCTTAAGTAAAGCATCTGAATGCATGTTCCTCCTCATGCTGAAACTGATGAAATGTTGATGATAACAACCCTTTTTTAGGTAAAGGTCTGCTGCAGGAGTATCTGGTTGAGGGTCCTTGGAGGGCGCATGTTCGAGCGATTCAAGGCCCTCCTGGTCCTGCTGGCCCCTCCGGACCACCGGGCCAGAGCCGCGTCATCGGGGCCTACGGCAACGTCACAGCGGACCTCATGCAGTTCTTCAGAAGTGAGTACACAGAGATATGATTTTCTACAAACTGAAGCTTTCCAGTCGGACAGATAGAGCCTGAATGTCTTCACTGTCATGTCACCCAGGCAAAAAGTTATAGTATCATTACTCAGAGTTAAACCTCACAGCATTGATGGACTCATATTAATTATTTTGGATTTTTTGGAATGTATGAGGTGCTAAAGTGCGTAAAACACATATACATATACCTGCAAAAGTGAAGTATCCCTGCCTTTCAGTATTTGGAAACCTTATGTGCGTTTAGTTTGAAAATGTGGCTTCATCACGACTGAATCTGTGTTTTGTTCTTGCGCAGCCTATGGCACCATCGCAGGCCCTCCAGGAGAGAATGGACTGAGGGGTGAGAGGGGGCATCCAGGACCCAGGGGAGAGAGAGGTACGTTGAAACAAAGCCGATGAATCGCTACATCTTTTCAAAAT
Source organism: Notothenia coriiceps (assembly GCF_000735185.1). Taxonomy (NCBI): domain Eukaryota; kingdom Metazoa; phylum Chordata; class Actinopteri; order Perciformes; family Nototheniidae; genus Notothenia; species Notothenia coriiceps. The sequence goes on along the minus strand of NW_011358926.1, from coordinate 585,369 downwards.
AAATCTTTTTTAGAGGAGTGACTTAGATGAGCAAAGTCTGAGAGTTTTGGTATGTTTTCAGGTGATCCTGGGCGCCCAGGTCTATCAGGACTACCAGGGGCATACACTGTCCAAGTTCCACACAGGGTGCAGAAGAGGGATGCAGGTAACTTTGGTTGAATCTTGTTAAATCACTTCAAAATCAAGCGCTACATACATGTAACTGCATATTTCAATCCACTGCAGGCGAGGAATTGGTTGCTCGTCGTCGTCAGAAGCTTCGCCGTCACGCAGGCAGCAGTTAAACACATTACTGGATCACATTTCATTTTGACTCATCTTTTATTTTAGGTGTTCAACTGTTGCAATGCAAGTAGTCAAATAGCTCTTTATTATTGCCATCTGTAGAAACGTCACAGGACAATTTGAGGAAATAAAATGATGCATTAAGTTTTTTTAAAACCAGCTTTAGTAGAGGTTTGGGTTTTAGCTGCTGGTCAGTGTCTTTGTTACACAGACTTCTTTACATCCGGGTGTATAATGTTTACTTTGCTTGGTTAGAAGCTTGCTAACTTTTTTTTCCCAGGGACAATTTCTATTTTTAAGCAATAAGTATCTGATATTATTTCCAACTGCTCGTGTAACTTTCGTGTCTATTGATTGGTGTATTTGATTTAGTTTTCATTGAGGATTATATTGTTTTGAGAACTATGCAAGTGTTAAATGTTGTGTCAAGGTAACCCTTCAATGTTTTATAAGATACTACAATATAGTCAGATTATTTACATAAATCAAGCTAGCATCCATCCTGACCCTTGGAAGTTATTCACTCATCCCATACAAATAAACAAGAATATCATTAACCCTTTTTTTTCTATAAATATATATAAAAACATGCAACATTACCAGTCAGCGAGGGTCATTTTTGCAGCAGATAAGGGACTTATGTTACAGTAAATGTTGCTGTAGTTACGACTGACGATTTACTTGAAAGATTTGTTAGTTCAAAATTAAGAAGAAGAATAAATGACATTGTTTGTGTGGTTGAAAGTCTGAAAATCACAACAAAATGATGGATTGGATTGTATATTTTTGTATAAGAGAGCACTGAAATCGATATATTTGCTTTATACCGTAAAGTGTTGGAGAGATTAAATTATAAAATGTTCCCAGATTATGTTTGACATCATTGCACTTTTTGACTTTTGATCAATATATATATAAAAGACACACAATAAATGTATTTTTCGACTTGGGAGTGTTGATATTTTTATGAATTAATTCAAAAATAATTGCATTTGAGGTGTTATGTCAGGCTGTCGTGTGTCAAGTTAACAGTCAATATCAAATTTACAACAAAACACAAAACAACTCCTACTTGTGCAGTGAGGTTATACAATGCTACATTATTTTTATATAATGACGCCAAATGAGTTTTCAATAAAAAAAATGCTGGATTTCAGGTGTGTTCTATTTAGCCAGTGTAGTAATTCAATGCTGCATTGATTTGGAATCACTCTGTTCACACGACATGGAAGATATTGAAAAGAAAATAGGACTTTTTAATAAAAAAAAACAGCTTAATTATGTCATAGTATAGTATGTCATCAAATGTAATTAAGATGTTACAATATACTTTGTCACAAAAAGTGATAAAGAAAGTAAAAGAAAAGACAAAAAAGTCACAAAGAAATGTGAAAAGTCCTAAAAAGACAAAATATAGTTTGTCACAAAAGTCTTAAACTAACACTAGACGAACAAACCCCCCAAAATGGCTTTAGTTTTCGAGATACCTGTACCTGAGGTTTTTTTAAATAATATATCTAGTCTATGAAATGGATGGTTGAATACAAATATTTTACTTCAAAAAAAAATGTTGTTGCTTTTTTGGATGTTTGGAACTTTCCCATAACCGAAAATAGTGAAAATGTAGGCTCCTCTGAAGGGGGCCGTGTTGGCCTTATCCCATGTTTCTCTGGAAAGAATGATCAGAATGTCACCCTTTAGGATTAGATGTTCACAGAGAGGCAAAACATACAATAAAGCAAAGATTATATCAATATCGTTTACCATCTTTGTAATATTTACACTTTTAGGGGCCTTACTAAGTGTTTTACAAGTGTTTAAGTGTTTGAAAGGTTCAATTATAAGAAGGTAGACGGGTCAACTTTCAAATCAACAGTCAATATTTTATTTACAGCAATAAAATGTCAATTTATAAAGACACTTTAAATACATTTGATCCGACATGAAAATGATATCAATGTTGTAGAATGACAAGAAATGCTGTAACTTAACAAAATAAAAAAATATTTTAAATCTATGGGGAATGTGACTCTCCGGACGGTTTCCATGTACCCCGATAAAAACCCAGCATTCATGACGCAACCTTTTGTTAATGTCAGCATACAGAAAACATGACGTGCATTGATGATACGCACAGACAAAATAAAAGAATCATGACATTTCTTTTTGTGAACCGTTAATACTTTTGCTCCTAGAATACAGCGAAGGACGTCTCAAACAGCTACAGGTACAGCATTTCACCTTTCAGACAGCACTGGTGTCAAAAAGAGCAAACAGCTCAGAGGAAAGAGCGATTACAGCGTCATATAACGGGAATACATGTAGAAAAGTAGATGTGGTCGTAAAATACTAAAGGGCATATTTGGAAAAGGAAAAAAACAGCTAAATGATCAGAAAGAAATCAACACTTCTCAGTTAGTTTGGAGTTTGAATTGGGTTGTGTGAGACAAAGGTGACGCGCTGTCACAAACCCATTGACAGTTTTATTACTGCATATCTTTTTCATTAGCTTATAACAAAACAGTGCAAATCAACAGCTTTACATTCCTTCATTTTCATTCACGGTGATTTCCTTTCTATATATTATTTCTATATATAAAAAAGTATTTTATCATTCTCCAGGAAGAAACGGGTCACCTCTGCGTCTAACTAAGTGGGATTACAGCAATGAAATGATGTGTGAACGAAAAAGCCATATTCTTGTTCTTAAGATTGTAAAAACCCTCATGGCAAGCACAGTATCTGATTGAGCTTCATATCTAGGTACACACACGTAACATTTCAGCATTTACAACACAGTACGTCCTTAACATCCCAACACAGCACTGTTTTTGACGTGACACTACACGTGCCATAACAAAGTCATACGACAACACACTTTTTCTTTTTACTCTTTTAAACCAGCTCTACCTCACATGCAGCAACACGAGATGTCAGAGTCTTAATCACCCGTTATATGAAATGATTCAAATAATCTCTAAACATCTTGTGATTATGAGTGGAAATGATAACCAATTTTTTAAAGGGGACCTATCATGCAAAATGCACTTTTGTACGTCTTCTATACATGAATATGTGTCCCCGGTGTTCCAGGGAACTCACCAAGTGTCAGAAAACACAACCCTCTCTATTTTCCTCCATACCCAAATCTCTTAAAAAGGGGCTGCAACGGATCTGATACAGGCTGATCCAGATTTGAACACTTTTACGTCGTCACAGAAGTTGCGCTACGGCTATTGGGCCAACTCCACCAATCAGGAGGAGACAGCCACGGACATTGCCGTTTGAAAGCGCTGGAGACGCTGTAGTACATATTTCAGGCCACCAGATGGTGCTGTTCTCACTGAATCCGAGCATGAAAGGCAGTGTTAAATTGAGCGAAATGAGGAATGGCCAAAATGCATGATCTGTTTGGTATTTTGAAAAATGAAAAGTATAAATATGCCTTATATAGGTATGGTCCTACACTATATTATTCAAATATAGCATGATAGGTCCACTTTAAGTGTAGGACATTTAGGGGACGCTTCACTTGCTGTTAAACACAGCGAGGGGCTTGAATGCAGAAAAGAAAAAACATGAGGCACTGGGGATCGTTCATACTGTAGCAGGCTGTGCTTAAACTTAAATTCATTGGCCCTTCAATACCAACTACAGGCTTTTCAAATTTGAACATGCTCAAAAAAGTGCATATTGTTATTGGACGAGCGGAGGGACATTTAAACTAGTGAGAGTACGGTGTGTAGGCTCGTCATGCTCACTAACGGTGGAATCTAAGTGGTCACTCCACCAGGAAGAGTCGGTGAGCGCAGCCGAGTTTGATAGGAGTCTGTTTTGCAGCAGGGACGGACAGAAGAGGCTATAAACCAGAGGTGTACAGGTTTGGGATGGGGTAAAACTTGGAGACTCGACTCTGGGTGGAGGGGTTAAGGCATTCGGACTCTCCGCTCATCTTGAAGAAGACCTCCTGCTCCTGGAGCTTCCGCGTGAACTCATCCTCCAGCGCCTGCAGGGGGCAGCAGAGACAAACAGCTGAGTAATTGGGAGGATTACTTTGGAAAAAACCCACTCCTGACTGTAGTAGAGGAAGTCTGTATTTATGTTTAACTTCAAGAGGAAATGGAGATGTATAATACCTTCTTCCTGGGTCTCAGCTTCTCCCTCCACTCCTTTATCTCCTGGCTGTGCTCCTCGTCCAGCTCCTTCAGCTTTTGGGTCTCATGTTCGATCAGAAGGTGGCACTTCTCATTCTGAAAGAAAATATGGGTCAGCATGTGTGTCTTCAGGATGAAGGAATACCATCTCAAGTACTCTGACTCTTTATCTGCACTGGAACCTATTTCCCATTTTTATTTTCACAGCACAGGGTAAGGGGATGAAAATAAGTTAATTCTATATATTTCCTCCAACTTATCTTTTAATACATACAAAGTGTGTGTGTTTTTGTGTGTGTGTGTGTGTGTGTGTGTGTGTGTGTGTGTGTGTGTGTGTGTGTGTGTGTGTGTGTGTGTGTGTGTGTGTGCAGCGGCCTCACCTGTAGCTCCTGAAGCTCCCTGATGTTGGAGTCACACTGCAGCTGCAGATCCCTCATCTGGTTCTCGTGTTTCTGGTGTTGGTGAAGTCTCTCGTTCTTCTGTCTCTTGTCTTCCTGAGCAGCAAACTGGACCACGCAGACAAATATACAAAACTGTAACGGCAGCTCAAACCCAAACAAATATCTACTAAATGATTTATCTTTTTTACACTGGGGTTGGATTTTAAAAGCTGGTGCTCTTGTGCTTCAGGCATTGCCTGCATCTGTTTCTATATGTGTGGGTTAACCAGCACAAGAACAAGTCCACCACCTAGCAGTAGCATATTTAAACCACATATTCACATTTAAATGCTACTTCAGATATATTTAGTGAATGCATATGTTTAACTAAGAGGTGAAGCTGTTTAATTAGAAAAACATACTTTTCAAATTTTTGGAATGACAAACAAATGAAAGGTTTAGTATCCCATTTTTCCACCAGCACTTAAACGCATCATGCATTTGTGGGTGTACGTGTTGCTGGATCGTAATTCACTTTTTCTGAAAATAAAGTCATGCTTTTTTGAACAGCATTGTGATGACCCCAGTGCCAGTAAAGCTTGTGGAACAGAGACTGGAAATGTGTAGACATGGCAGGATAATAAGAGAGTCTTTTTGGGCAGGTCCTTGGCGTGACTGAGCCAGTATGACATCGTGTTGCCAAAAATAGAACATGCATGTTTAGTCACTTGTGCTTGAATGTGAGTAACAGGACAGCAGCAGGAGTCCACGTGTTACCTGTTTTATCCTCTCCCTCTCCTGCTCCACGGTGACCGATGCAGTGGCGGTGATGCGGAGGCTCTTCTTGAACATGGCCATGCGTGTTTTGGCCTCACTGCGCTGAATCTTGGGCAGACGGACCCTCTCTTGGTTCTGTTTGTTCTTCATCTCCTCGACCAGCCGCTGGTTGTAGCGATGCATCTGCTCCATCTCCTACAAAACACACACATGCACATAGCTTTGAGTTCGGCGGCATTTAAAATAATAAGACATCTACATTTCCCCGAGTGGATTTCTCTCTTACTTTCTCGTGCCTCTTCAGCAGCTGGTGTCTCTGCAGGAAGTATTGGTCTTTGAGCTGCTGCTTCAGCAACTGGTGCTTCTCCTGCAGGTGGCGCTCCTCCAACTCCCACATGGCTGCCTCTCGAGCTACAAAACACACATGTGCACACACATGAAAACATCTCCTGAGGCCACGTAAGTGTGAAGTAGAAAACATGTATATGCTTGTTAGTCGGTGACGACAAGAGCAAAGAAAACTAAACGGACACATTACATGTTAGATGCTTTTATCCAAAGCTTATCCACTTACATACTCAATACTGTGGGCAATCCCCACAGGAGCAATTTGGGGTGAAGTGTCTCAGGGACACAACGACATGCTGACTGCAGTGGGGTTTGAACCTGTGACCCACTGATCCCAACACCAAGGCTCTATCCACTGCGCCACTCGCCTCCATTGACACAAACAGTGTTGTGTTCCTTGACTTGTCAAATGTTCAACCTTTCAGGCTGTTGTTGGTTTCATGTCTGCTATGAAACTTGAAACTCACACAGGATGTGAGCTCAGTTGGTTGCTTGAGAGTTAATCCCACACATAGTGTTTGTAAAATGTTATGGAAACGTAGTGAGCATGGATTAGGAGGAGTCAGCTGATGTGGTGCCTTCAGCTGCGTTGTGAGGAAAGCATCACAGCGTTTCACACCAGCGCATGAATGAACCACAACAGAATGCTTTAAACCAATCCATACTTGATACTAAATCATTGACAACATAAGGACAGTGCAATAGTCCTAATAAATGAATTGTAATCTCTTTAACCTTATTTTACGTCACAGGAAAAGAGATAACATGAAGCCATGATAGTTTTCTTCAGAAGCTGTATTGTAGTGAAAGGACTGATTTCTTACCTCTCATCAGCTGCTGCTTGTGGTTTAAGCATTCTTTCTCTATAGTGGTGATCTCCACTTTATGCTGCTGGATGATTTTCTTCAGAGCTACGTCCAGCTCCTGCTGCTGCTTCTGTAGGAACTCCTGCTCCTGGAGGGAGAAGGGGAGCAGTGAGAGGAAGGCGGGGGGGTCACACAGAGAGACAGTAAAGACAAAGAGAGAGAGAGAAGAGGGCACAATAACATTTCTCAAGTATCTAAACTGCCTGAAATTAAACTATATATTCTAGTCAAGCCATCCACTTCAACTTCAGAACAACACACAGCAACTGGTATCAGTAGAGGAGACACTCAGAGATCATGGATGGCAACGATCCACGAATGGAGGTGAAGAGAGAAAGAGAGAAAGTTAACAGTTCAGTAAAGATTCACAGTTTACGTGAGACAACATCGACATTGATGTTCACACCGTCCAGAGAGCAGCGTAGATTATGCATGACTGATAGTCATTCTCTATTTATTTATATTTTCTCTTTATTTGCACAATATTTAGAATTCAGATTTCTTCTACTTTTCTGGGGGCAAATTGTACGTTATACAGTATGCTGCTATTACTTCACTATGATTAGGCATAACTAATCAAACACACTCAAAGATGTCACCATGAACACCTACAGTACACTGCAGTTGAAGATGGTTTACCTGTGATACTGTAACTAAAGAATGCACTATGATACAAGTGACTCCTACATCCATCCTGTGAGGCAAGTCAGTCTATATTTGTCTGACAGAGACAAACATGGATCCAGACAGCGACTACACCTCTGGGATGGAGCTGTTTACTCCCAGACTCAATGTAGCGATGTAACACATTATATTAAACCACAGACCAGATGTAGAACATTTGTGGAGAGAAATACTGAGAGAAGAAATAACCACTGCACAAACACACTGAAGACAACACTCAAAAAAACACACCGTCCATGATGACATGTGTCGTTATTACAAACTGAACTATCTCAAAGTATCCTCTCATATCTAAGTATGGGCCAGAAACAGAAACAGAATGTGGGGTTGATGGTGGAGGGGGGGGACACACTTACATCCTGCATCTGAGCGTTGAAGAGTGCGCATGAGGACAACTGAAAAGACTGAATCATAACCTGGGCCACTGCCTGTGGAGGAGAGCACACAGCGCACTCGTCCAGATCAGGGACACACACACAGCTGAGGATCTCTCTCTCTCACTCTCACACACACACACACACACACACACACACACACACACACACACACACACACACACACACACACACACACACACACACACACACACACACACACACACACACATACACACACACATACACACACACACACACACAGTGATTCTTCCTAAGTTATGTAAGAGACTTTCCACGTTGGGAAAACCGCTGAGTTTAAGGCTCACAGCAGAGTTTAAGGCTCACAGCAGAGTTTAAGGCTCACAGCAGAGTTCTGGTTAAATGTTAGAAGGAAGTCAATTAATACGTTATTTATAGTCTTCTCATGCTTGAAGGCGGCACTTGAGTGTTATCCAGCTTGAGTTGTTTGGTTACTTTCCATGCTACAGGCTCCACGAGGGTTAAATGAATTGCTAATAAACCTTTCAAGGGAACAAAGGCCTTTGTCCACATGTCTAATTCATAAAAGATGAACAGAAACAAAGTTAGGAAAGGGCTTTTAGTACAGATGTCTGCTATGGAAACAAAAGCTTTGCATGAACTCACTACACTGAGCTCGACACTCATCGATTTGCATCATCACTGACGAGTGTGCTGTGACATGCAAGTCTTTTCAGGGGGAAAATAATGAATAGAGAATGTGGGGTGTTAAGAAAAGGGTAGAATAGATGCAACTACAGTACATTTGTTCCTATGTGTACAAATTACAGTATGCACTATTTTGTAAGGGATGGACGTTTTTGATTATTGTTATTTCTGGATTGTTTGGTCTTTAAAAAGGTCCGAATGACTGGAAGGAGCTCATCACAAGTCCTTAAGTCGTTTTTTTTCGATTAACATTTTAAAACCCCCGAAGAAGTTCATTTTATTATCATGGAGAACAAAAAGAACAGCAAATATTCACCAAAAAAAAGTATTTTGCTCAAAATATGACTTCAAGTTTCTGTCAATGGACTAATCAACTAATTATTGAAGCTATACTAGTTATTCCTTTTTACATTGTAATATTGATGCACATAACTCCACAATAGTTTCCATAGTACAACCTCCATGTATATGTCTTTTATGTAATTGCTGTTTGTGTGCATTGAAAATACTTTATAACAACGAACCAGGTTATAGAGAGGAAAGGGAAAGGAGGAAGAGGGGGAAATCTTCCTCTTCCTCAGAGTAAGAGACAGCAGGTGAAGGTTTACCTCTGCGGTCTTAAGGAGCAACAGGTCCTCCTTTATGCGTCTCATGAGCTCTTTTCTCATATGTTTGGGTGACTGTCCGACTTCCTCTTGGACCTAAAGTGTGTGTGCAGACAATGGTTGATGCTGTGTGTTCTGAAAATCTAACAAAGCTGGCCAACAACAGAAGAAGAGACATGCACGGCCCACTTTGAGAGGAGATACTGCACCCGGCCACCAACTGATTTAAATTCAGCAGAATCAACTTCCTGTCTGACGTAACTTAACCGTTAAGACAGTTGTTTTTGATTAGAAGCATTTCAGAAATGTGAGTTTGAACTGCAATCAAGTCATGAGTTTCTCAAAAGAAACATTCGACTGGTTCATGGCAGATGTTAGTCTCAAAAACAGCTCCCTCTGTGTTACTATGCATTCAAGTCCCACCGCCTTAGTTATGATTTATTCTGGGAATAAAAAAAAGAGTAACCGAGTTGGAGTCATCTGGCAAATACGGCCTTTGAATGATTTACAGTCGACTGCTCTAATCCTTGTCATTTAAAAGTGAATGCAGGTTACACCTCACTGACACTTATCTCCATCGCCACCATCGAGTAAGCAATTGATTTATATGAGAAATACTTCAACATTTGACTTAAGATGATTCCATATCAGTTACTCTTTTTTTATAATATCCCCAAATAAGCCCAACACCATTTGGAAGAATCTTCGAAAGTCGGCCATCCCATGACCAAAGCCACCTCACACACTCATACAAAACACATGGTTAGTTAATACAGAACAGAAATACAGTACACTTAAAAAAAAAGACACAACATTGCAAATATCAACATATTTAAAATAATGCGTTGTTTCCATAGAAAGAGCTTATATCTCTGCAGCTGCACAAACACAACAAAGAACATAGCTGAGAACTGAAGCAACCACTTTGAGCCAAACCTGCAATAATATTTTTTAAATACAATAAACTATGAGGTAGTTCAGAAAGCAAATTACGGAGAGCGCAACCACCACCAGGCAGCATAAATACACAATGGATGCCAATTGGCACTTTTGGCATAAAAAAGCTGCATTAAGCAAAACACAGAAACTGCAAGCACGCCCAAAACTAACAACAGAGCATTTACTGTACGGCTGCCAAGCAGAGAAAGACCTAACATACTGTATATGAATAAAACAAGCTGAGCACACTCTCACAAGACTGAACTTTTACAATATAGCTCTCTAAAAATAACATATAGAGTTAGCAGCACAGTAATGCTTAGGAGGCAACCAGAAGCCTCAGGGCAGATGAATAATGGTTACAACAACACCATGGAGTTAGCAGCACCGAGGAGAAGGATGGCACAGTCTGTCTATGGCCATCATTTGCACAGAAACAGTACCAGGCAGAGCAGAGAGGCACTCCCACAGGATTAATATGACACAGCCAAGTATGCCACCGCCTAAATAGTTAACCACATGCCCCATTAAACAGCTCGGATCTATGACATGCAATTGTTACAAACCCAAGCTCCAGCAGTTAGGAGCTGATCAGCCCACTAAAGGCACTTCCAAGCAGAAACAGTCATGCACCGCCCCTACCTCTTTCTTCCGATTCTTCATCATGTTTTGGAACTTGGAGAGCTCCTTGTCTTGGTCGGCTTTGATGCGTTTGGCTTCGTCTCGGAGCCGGCTGGTGTGATCCTGTTCCAGCCGCTCGATGGTCTGCTTCTGCTTCTTCTCAAGGTTCTCCACTTCTTGGTCATATTGGCGCTTCTTAGCCTGCATGGACAGAATCAGCAGAACTGGCATCAGCCTGACATCATGAAGTCAGATTAAGACTTTGGCTTTGCTGCTTAGAGGAGAGGAAGGTTTAACTGGAGAATACATCTTTATGGTGTCATTTTAACCTAGAAAACATATTGTCAGAATCAAATGTATCTTTTTAATGTTGAGACCATAATTCATTAAAGGTCCCCTATCATACTGTTTTTCATCAATATATTATAGGTCTCAGATATATACAAACAAACATGTCTCTGAAGTGTTTGGCTCCAAATACCAAACAGATTATTGTAGCGTCCCATAATCCCCTCTGTTTCAGCCCTGTTTCCAAAGAGCTGATTCTCTGTTTGTTACTTTAGATGAAAATAAGGAGCCACTCCCCACGCCCCTCTGACACCTCATTCACACCAACGGTGTTTCAGGGCCGGTTCGGAGCTGGAGCTTGAAAAGCACCGGGTTTTCCTCTTCACACCGCAGCGGAGTAGCCTCTAAGCTCCGGAATCCGGTTCGTTTCGAGCACCAAAAAATTGTCCGGCCGGAGCAAAAGCACCGCATACGTCACGCTTACGTCGAGGCGGGGGCGGGATCAACTCCTGAACAACAACAAAAAGCCGGCGTTTTATCCAGTTTGTACACAACGATGGAGAAACTTAACAAGCAGAAGTTGTCCACTGAAGAGACCAGCTACCTACTGGGAATCTGGTCTTCTGAAGACGTACAGAGGAAGCTGGAGCACAATCGGCCATTGTTGTTGTTGTCGGTGTCAGCTGTGAGGGGTTTCCACGCGGTTTGGCTTTATGAAGCAGGTACACAAACGGTTACGTCATGACGCAAACGATGACGCAATGACGCAGCACCAGTCGGACTCTGGGCTGTGTGAAAAGAGCCGGAGCTAAACCGAAGAACCGGTTCTGAACCTGAAAAGCTCTAGCACGGAGCTTGAACCGGAGTTGCGTTGGTGTGAATGACGTATGAGAGAGCTTTGGTTAAAAAGAGGAGGAGGAAATTCAGGTGATAAGGTGTGTGTGTGTGTGGGGGGGGGTTATCTTGGTTGGTGATTGGCTAATGGTTACACAAGACAAAAAGTCGTTATGACATCATAATGACACATAAACAATGTCATAAAACATGGACCAGGACACTGAAGTCCCTGGTCAAGCATTTGTAACTCCCGCATCGACTACTGCTAAGCATTCCTCTCAGGCATTCCCACCAAACATCGATAAGAGGGTTAAGTGCGAGAGCGCTGGCTTAGCGGGAAAGGGTCAGACACATCACCTGGGGGGGGGGGGGGTGGCCGGGCGCGCGGCGGGGCGGGCGGGCCGCGCGCGGGCCATCCTCATGGCAGGGTCGGACGGCGGGGGGGGCGGGGGGGGGGGGGGTCCGTTCAATCCCGTAATCAACCAAAACCTAACTGTTCACACAAAGCCCTACATCTTGCTCCGGCATGGCTCAGATCGGCCTCAGTAGGGGCTTGACTGAGACGTAGGGCCGCCGTGTTAATCACCCGATCAGACCTGAAAATAGGAGGTGTGGACTGCTACTTGGAGAGGCCCAGTCACCTCACTGCCCTGCCGGTGCCCTGAGCAAGGCACCGGACACCCCCTTCCCCCCCCTCACTCCCATGCTCCCCGGGCCGGTAACATAGCTGCCCACGCTCCTATGCTAGACTCCCTGGTACTCAGAATGAGTTAAAAGCAGAGAAAACATTCGACTGTGGTGCTGCTGACCATTCAAGAAGTGTTTCATCCCTCCCAATTCTAATCTAATATCTGCCCCGCCCTATCTGGCATGACCTCAGGAAGTACACCTCCCTCTCGCTCCTCCCGCTGCCTCCTCTGCTGTTCGCAACCGCCCCACCCCACACTCGCCGCATGGGTGCTCGGCTTTTAGCTGGCACGCCCAGACCTGAACTCCCTCCCCCGCACATCGACAGCGACCCAATCACCATATTCAAATCCCAATTAAATAACCCATCGTCCCAATCTGCCTACTCACTGAGCGCTCCCCATAAAGATGTTTCATTGTGTCCACTTTGTCTCCGTCCATGATTTCCTGTTGAGTGGTTTAATCATGTTCTGTTTGCCCTATAGCGTTTCTTTTTTAAACAAATGACGGTGTCCTTGGTGTCATGAAAGGCGCCTAAAATTAAAATGTATTATTTAGCATTATTATATTATTATTATTAATAAAGGGACAAAATGGGATCAGCTCATTTTCAGACAAAGCGAGGATTTTATATAAAAATGATCAGCACAAAAAAACGTCAGATCTCTTTACACATGTTTATCTATAAAAGCACATGAAAAAGTGGATTTGCATAAAAGTGACCTTTTAAAGAGAAATGTCGCTTTGGAGACAAATAATACATCGCAGCAAATGAATAAACAATAGGCCCTGGAGTCTGGCCCCGCCCCTTATGTAAGTCCCTCACATCAGATGTAGAATCTGCTTTGAGATGAAGCAGCCCGTTCCAGGTGTAGGCCAAATACAGAAAAAACACACCATCACACACCGCGGTTCGAAACACTGACTCACAGCAGTTGCCTGTTTCAAAGCGGCGAAGATCGCCTCTCTGCTGCTGGCAGCTTTGTGTGCCAGCTGCGCGGGGCCCCTCTGCCCTCTTTCTGCAGAGGCCAGCTCTCTCAGCTCCGCCGCCTGAAGGAAACCCACATTGGGAAAACACGTGTTAACTCATCTTCATCTTAAACATGTATGTTCATTTCGAGATAAGATTGAATCGTAGGGGCTGCCCAATTAATCATATTTAATCGCGATACGATGTAGCTGGGTGCAACGATTGACGCAAAACAACGTAATCGAAATAAAACGATTTTAAAAAATTATAATTAAATTTTTTTAATTGATTTATTATTATTTTTTTCAGTTGAATTATTATACTTAAAGTTCAGGGTAATCAACTGTTAAAAACATACTGTTCACATTTTTTTTCTCCAATAAATGGATCTTTTCAAAGTCAATGAATAATCGCCTTTAATAATCGCAATTACAATTATTGACCCAAATAATCGAGATTATGATTTTTGCCATAACCTCGCAGCCCTAATTTGATGGTTTGTTTTATATATACATTATTAGTCTCCTGATTATATTTACTAGCTGCTTTGAAGGTCCTGCTCTCTCCATTTCTGAATGAGTATTTAAAGTGAAACATGTTACTGTCATGAAACCAACAGCAAATAGTCAGACAGCACTTGTGTAAACATTCGGAGCAGCATGGCTTTAAATGGAAACATGGGAGATGACAGAAACAAAACGAAGCATTCATCACGGGAGATAACCCATCTGGCATTTGTTAAACTCAGTGGGAGTTGTGAAATGAATAAGAGCTAAATAAGGCAGGCATGTTAAATAGGCCATGTCACATATTTAGAACAGCGCAGTAAGCAGATTGCACACAGACGTACCTCAGGAACCTCAGCTCTTCGCTCTTGGTGTCGTTATCTGTCACTATCTTTGATGTCGTCACGCTGACCTCCACACCGTCCACCATGAACTTACGCGTCTTCTTCAGAGTCTTCTTCTGACGTCTTGACTCCTACAAAAAAAAAACAGAAGATTGGGTAAATGATCTAGAGTGGGGATGATTTGACAACTGAGATTGTTAATGAGGCACAGATGATTTTACCTGCATAGATATAGAGCCCCCGTCTTTACTCTTGGACAGGAAGCTGGATATAGACAGATTGAGGTCCAAGCTGCTGCTATCGGCGGCTGAGCTGCTCCCAGAGTCGGAGTCCTTCTCCAAATCCGACTTGATGGCAGCGGGGCTTCCATGCTCCATCTTGCTTTCTGAATCCGTTTCGCTCTCCTGGACAGAGACGGCATCTTGAGACGCGCTCCCATCTGCGGCGGGGGCTTTCTCTTCATCCTCCTTCAGATCTTTAGGCGTGGCCACTTGTTCTGAATCCTCAGAGGTGTCTTTGGCTTCATCGATGACTCCATTAGTGGATTCAGTTGGAGTCTTTTCCTCCAGATCCTCCTCCTTGGTCTGATTCTCTTGTTCGGGCTGTTCTGCCTCCTCGTGCTTTTCCCCTGGCTGACTCTCTACCGCCTCCTTCTCCAACAGAACCGCACCGGAGCACTCATCCACGCTCTCTGTGTCCGTGTCTCCATTTACTGCTGTGTCCACTACATTTGATTCTATATCCCCTGTGTCTATAGTCACATCAGTGCCATTAGCTGTGTCTTCTGGTATGTCCTCCATCACTTTCTGTTGAGGCGTCTCCTCATCCGCTTTGCTTTCTTCTTCTGCCTTTGCCTCTTCTCCTGATATGGATGCTTTTTCTTCTGGTGTTTCTTCAGGTTTCTCTCTGGATTCTTCTGTACCAACATCTTTTTCTTCTTCTGCTTTCACCTCCTCAGGTTCTTCGATTACAGGAGTCGGTCCGTCTTCTGTTTTCTCTTCTTGTGTCTCCTTCTGTTCCTCCTCTGTTTCCTGACCATCTGGGATATGTTCTTTTGCATCCCCTGCTACAGGTTCTTCAACTACAGCTTCTTCTGGCTGTGATACTACAGGCTCAGCAGGAATCTCTTCAGCTTGACCGTCTTCTGGTTTGAGCTCTGCAGGATCTTGTGGTATTAAGTCCTTGGGGGGCTCTAGTAGCCCAGAGGCCAGGTCTTCATTACCGGCATCAGACACCTCGTTGAGTTTCTCCTCCTCAGTCTTGTCTACCTCACTCGTTCCAAGTCCTTCATCAGAGAGCTTATCACTGGTCTGGTCTTCAGTAGCAGTTATTTCCGAAACCGATTCCAGGGCAGAGGGAGTTGCTGGGACTTTGTCGTCCTCTGAGCTGGCCACACTGGCATCTGATGGCGCTCGCTTGTGCCCAGGAGCCGCCTGAGCCAACAGCAAAACATGAAAACAACAATATGTTATTTACACCAACAACTCAATCATAAATGTAAACATATTGAATTCAGTAGTATGCTGGATACATGTACAAACACCAATTATGCTGCATACCACAGGTGTATCAGGCTCTTCTTCCTCCTCTTCCTCTTTGCTATCCTCAATCTCCTCTGTGACTTCAGCTTTGGCCTCGGCTATGAGCTCTCTGAGAGGTCTGCTATTAGTTACACTTGTGACAAAAGGATGCTACACATATGGCGGAGACACAAGAAAATATACATCATTAGTCTTAATATCAGGTTAATAGAGGACAAACAGCAAACAGACATTACAAATGGTTTTAATGTAAGTTTGTATGCATGATTTGTGCTATCTTGTGATTGGCCTAAATGGTTGCATATTGTTAGTTAACAGCAGGGAGTGAGTGGAGTAGGGCAGCTCACCTGTAGAAGCTGTAGCGTGCCCCACCTATTGTCAACATTCTTATCAAGTGCTTTCCGCAGAAAGTCGTTGAATTCTGGCGACCTTTGAGGAATAAATAAAAGAGAATCAGCTTGTATAACAGTCCATAGGTCCTGGAAAGAGAAATGTATACCATGCCTTCCCTGCGGGCACACAGTTAAGCATTAACAATTTCCCCTAAGCGTTCACACATTAAACAGTCGACACATCCTTATCTCCAATCCGGAAACATTCCAGCGCCACCTCTCTAGTTATCACCAGTGCTCAATCTCACCAGCGAGAGGGATGCATGAGTGTGGGAGGCTCGGACTTGGCTATTTTCAGAAGCACTCTCATGGGATTCATCTCGTGGTTGGGCGGCTCAATCTGCGCCAGCTCTATCAGGGTAACCCCCAGGGACCAGATGTCGGCCTTAAAGTCGTACGGACGGTCTTTGGAAGTTTCACACATGACCACCTCTGGGGCCATCCTGCAAAATAAGAAGTGGGGTTGTAATAAGCATGGAGGTACATCTGGATTTGGAGTGAATGTGAATTTGGTCACTTCTCTTCAATCTTTAATGATAAAAAGCCAATACAATACAATGTGTGTTAATGTTAGACTTGATTCTGAAAGGTAGGAAGTCTATTCAGAATATAACGCTGAGGTCATTCAACACTGTGCATCTAAATGGGTGAATCATGCCTTTTCCGTTTCTATGCTCCAGGACAGCTTTTGTGCCACTGCATAGAAAAAGTGTAGCAGTGAGACATGTTGGGAC
Organism: Notothenia coriiceps; assembly: GCF_000735185.1. Lineage (NCBI taxonomy): Eukaryota > Metazoa > Chordata > Actinopteri > Perciformes > Nototheniidae > Notothenia > Notothenia coriiceps. The sequence goes on along the minus strand of NW_011358926.1, from coordinate 568,347 downwards.
AATTATCAGCTGGACAGAGGAGAATGGCCTCTTGTCTGCAGACTGCATGACTCACCAATACGGAGTCCCGATGAAAGAATCTCTTCTCTGTAACGTCTTAGTATTTTTAGCAGACACCCCAAAGTCAGCTGAAGGTAGAAGAAATTAGTTAGGATTATTTTGGTGAATCAAACTTGCTCATTTAAACTTTTTTTAGAGCCACAAAGTTGTATCAGAATTATTTTTGAACTAAACTGCTTCAAGATTTTAAATAGGAACCCCGGCAGTGGGACAGAAAAAAAACTAAATGTCTCTTTCCTATCATCACTCACAGCAGTTCTGTTACCTATAAACCATTTCACCCTGCTCTCTCTTTTTCTCCCGACACTTACAGCTTGCACACATTAGAGGGAAAGTGAGATCTGTCGTTAAGTCCGTGTTGACTGCTTGATAATTATTGTTTGCCAGGCTCCGCCATGACCCTCTGCCTACAGAGCATGAATCATCACCAGGGAGCCAGCCGCTATGGATGCTACAAAAGCAACATGAATACTTTAACTTCTGGAATATTATGCAACAAAGTCAATATAACACCAGCTCCAGTGCATAAGTGGTGTTGATGCAGTCCTCTCCTTTGGTGTAATAGTAAACGGGTCACTTTGTTTTGTAACTCTAAAAATGAATAAATGCATGAATGACTCATTCCAGTTTTATCATATGTCGACACTGCTGTGCACCATTTCCCCCGAAGTCACATAGCTCAGCTGGTTGCCACAGCACTGATTGCAATGGGACCCACACATGACTTTACGTATTAACCTATTAAGCCTATAAGTGCCGAGGGTTCAAAGTGGCCACCAAGAGCAAAATCAATAATATATTAGCCATTGTTCTGTGTAGTATTTTGAGTTTAACTGGACCATGATTGAATAATCCTTCACATTTAGAAAAATATCCCAATGACAAATGCAGAAGCAAAATATGACAAAATTGTTTTTACCCAGTTTCACTTCTCCCTCCAAGGAGAGGAGAATGTTCCCGGCTTTCAGGTCTCTGTGGATGACTTTGTTGTCGTGGAGGTAAGTCAGAGCCTCCAAGGTCTGCCGACACACCACGCGGATCTGCGGCTCCGTCAGGGCCCTCTCCAGCTCTGCACATGCACACAATTCATGTTATTATGGTTATGGTAGGTGTAGTTTTTTGGTTCACTTTTACAAACACAGACAACTCTAATTGGCTGGGTACTTAACCCACTTCATCTGAAAATACATTTAAAAATGGTACTGTTATCTCCACCATATGAATTGTCATTATGAATTGAACCAATGTTTGTACTGATTGATGAGTAAATGTTTGGAAACCATTTAGCATTTAGGGTTAGAGTAGGTGTCACATTTGATGAATATTCAAAATGTTTTATGATTGTTCTTGTATTTGAACAGTCCGTTTTGGATCTAAACTGACTGGGCTACTGTATATCATTTCAGATGTGCTGGTCTGGCGGTATCCAATAGCAACATGAGGGCCAACTGCCACCCTGCCACTCGTCAGCATGTATGACTGGACAAGTCCGGGGGAAGAAATTCATTCTGGGTGAGTCAGCAGGGCAGAAAGCATCGACACCCAACAGTGCAGTGAATGGATTGTTATTCTCTTTGTGGTTCAAGCATGATAGAAAGTGGTGTGGTGTTTCTTCAAGCAACACAATAACAGGGAGAAACTGCCGGCATTAGAAGTGGACTAACCCCCTCCATGAAATCTGAACTACAATAATTACACAGTTGGAATGGCCTCTCTTAACTGGGAGAGGAAAAAAAATATCCCACAAGAGTTTATGGACGGAATAAAAAAGTAAAGAATTGGCACTTGAGGATGGAGCAAAGAAACAGCTCCAGAACTTTATAGTGTTTTTCTGTTTCCTGCACTGAATGAGGGACTTACCCAACATGATGGCATCCACTGCACCACCCGCACAGAACTCTATCAGAATCTGAAATGATAAAGCAAAGTGGAAAATAAGTAAATGTGTACTGTTATGCAATAAAGTCAACACATCTAACTCTCATAGCACAGAATGTGTTTCAAATGAGATACACTAAAATAAACCTGTGTTATCTAAGGTAGGAGAAAAACATGACCCCTATGTGAGAGACATCAGAACCCCCTTTTCTATGTTATTGATTACTCTGTGGAGACAGTCCAAGAAGCCTATCGATCAGACGCTGAACATCCTGAGCAGCATCCTCTGTTGACACGTCTTTTCAGCATAATCTATGTTTTAATCCTTGCTGGATCAATTTTCAGGCTGGAGAGAGGGACTGGGATCCTCCCCTCGTGTTTTCTTTAACATGCACAGCAATTTTTATGCAAATGGTTTGTTAGTCATCAATCATTTTGACAAAATTAACTATTTTTAGAGCATTAGGGTCTTATTCAAGTGTAACTGGTTAGTGAGTGTTTCTACACATGACTCACGTCCAGGGTATTTCCTCATACTGTACATTCTTAGGAAAAATGGTTTCCTCATTCATGTGAACATGATAGCTTTAAGCAAACACTCCTCCTCAAAGCAACAGGTTGTGTGCAGTACACACAATTGAAGCCCTGGAGTACAGACAGATGAATTATTGCCACAAACTAATATTTTACATATCCATATATTTATTTAGGGATTACTAGGGAAGTACTGATTACATTAGGTATGGCTTTAAAACCATGGCAACAAATGACTTTCACAACTTTAACAAATCACCCGCTCTCTATAACAAGGAGGAAGATAACATAGTACCATCATTGTGTTATTGAGATGTGAAACTGACCGCAGCTGTAATGTATCCGACCACCACTTCATGCACTTGCCAGCCAGTTGGCAGCTTATTGATCAAGTCAATATGAATGTATGTATAAAGCCCATTTCATTCATAATGTATCAGTTGATAGAGCAAAATGAATCAAAGCTACATCGAGCAACGCTTCTATTCAGAGACTCAACAGAGAGGAGAAACCAAGTGGTTGTTCCTGTTCTGCATAAACATTTAGCATGCCATGGGAATCTCACTTTTAGTTTGGTATGATTCTGAAAAGGTGATGATCTCAGGTTACATTGAAACATTATGCATGGCAATAAATCCTCTCTTTTCTAGCAACTTTTTTTTAGCAAAAATATGATGCATTGAGTCAACAACATCCACACGTGCAAAGCAGATTACACATTCATCATGCTGCTTAAAGACGGGGGCCGGAGGGACAACCTGCATGCAGCTCTGAATTATTCAGGCCCTTTCTCCAGCCACTAAAACCACTCCATTATCTTCTCATAGATGTGGCCAGTCCACAAGGGACGGTCACATGACACCACCTGCCAGGACCTAATTGCTCTGGGGCCTCTTAGTGAGATCTACTGACCGACTATTAGAACTGCAATGTGACCAAACTCAGGAATAGAACATGGGTTTGTAGAAATGAACTCTTGTATTACCATAAAGACACAATATAGGCTGTTAAGGGTTTGTGGGGGGTAAGAATCAGGTCATACTGTATGTGGAGCATGCCTGTGACTTCAGCTGGAGGATTATGACCTATGACTCCTCAGAGGTCAGTTAATCCTGAACATGCGGTCCTGGCCTTGTACTAGCCCCTGACTGTGCCACATGATCATTTTTTAAACTCTTCAAATGTAGGCGATAAGAAAAAAATGCAACGCTATTTTTTAATTTTTTATTACAGCTTAACAAATCGTGGCTGGTGATGAATTTGTGTGTCTCTCCGTGCGTGACTGATCCCTGCCTCTTTGTCTCTTTGGCTTCAAATCAAAAGCAACACGGAAACAAAGAAGCAAAAAAAACAACAGTTCTCTCTGTGAAGCACTTGCTTACTCACCCAAAGTTTGCCTTCAAAATAGAAGGCATCCAGCAATTTGACGATGTGATGGTGATCGCAGGAGGCCAGAATTTCAATCTCTACCATGTAGTCCTCCAATTCATCCTCCGTCTTCGTGTCAATAACCTTGGCAGCAGCGAGGGTCCCATTCTGCTTGTTCTGAGCCTAAGAAAACAACATTGACAACAAAGGCTTGAGTATGCTGATCAATACATGTCTGATATCGCTGGCCAGACTACAGAACATTTAGTCTTATTGTCCAGGGCATCGCCATAGAGTGGCTATTGTGGAAGAACATCAATCATCGTTAACATTTCATTAAAGACAAAAGGTATTTTAGAGCTAGAGCAATAACCACTGCAGCACTTCCTGTCTTGTGTAGCACCTGGAGGGTCACATCTCTATAAATACATTTCATTCAGACTTTATAACATGTTGGTATATATTGAAAAGGAAAATGTCTGAAGAAAAAACCCATAGCAACCACTTGAGGTCAAAATATTTACAAAACACCCCATCATCTTCTGCCCTACTCGAACAAAAGCTGAGCTGGCTCACTTCCTCCCCTTCATTTCATTCCCTTTCTTTCCTTCCTTTCACTTTGATACACCTACCTACAGTAGGTCACATGTGAAGTCACACCGGCAGTAATTTAGAGGTCATATTAAACACGTTTTTATTTCATAGACTTAACAGATCAATGGGTTGTGCTTGTCTTTATTGGTAACACATTAACGTGAAGTCTTCCCTCCTGAATGGGCTATACTGAAGAGACAACAATGAAAAATGTCCCACATACCCCGTCGAACAAGTGGCTATTTTAAGTACAGCTTTGGGCTTAATGTTTATGGATACAAACACAATCTCAGGGAGTTAAGGGAAAAGAACAGGGAGGGAGTGTTAGAACTGTCACACACTATATTTACACAGTTCTGGTCTGATACACTCCTTGCCTCTTGCCCTTTGTGCCACTGACGCCTGTCTAGCAAAGGCCATCACTTATACATGCCCACAATATCAGCGATGGCAGCGATGATTTGTCTGCCTCGGAGATATTCAAGTGGTGCCTGTGGCCTTCCGTCATTATTACATAAAACATTTTTGACTTAAAATGAGCTGGCTGTTATAGTGCGTTGAGGGATTAAATGAGAGGGTTTGTTAGTGTCATTTTTTAATACTAGTTTTTCCATCCGGTGAAAATTATGTGAACCAATAGGTTTTGTCAACAGAATTATGTAAGCTGTTTTTTCTAATAGATGGCACGCCTCTTCACTAATCAAAGGTGTAATACAAACTTGAACTGTGCTAATGTGCATGAAGATGTTCAATTATTTTCCACGCTCTTAAAACAAATGATTCACACTTTGCTGGCTGTGTCACCCCGCCCAAATGAGGCAGCCCTCAAAGGCCTGTGAAATAAATGGTGGAACAGTTATGTGACCTGGAGAAGTCACATCCTCCACACCTCTCTCTGTGGGAAAAGTGAGTCAATACATTTGAAAGTGTTTATTTGTCCACAACTTCAGTTTGACAAGGCACGATAGTGTTCTGGATTTCCTCACACTTAGTTAAACGGCTAATAAGACTTGCAAATGAACATTTCCCGGGCCATTAGCTGCATTACTTGATCACAAGAGTTCCAGGAAAAGACAATGTAAGTCACAGAGAAAAAAAAAAAAAGCCAAGGTTACTGAAATAAAAGAGTCCTGGATTGATGGATGTTCATGTGAAACACTTAACTAGATATATTTATAATCTGATAATGTGTCTGATTTGTATACATGTCCTTTTTTCTTAAGGGTTATTTAAGAGGTTTTATTCATTGATGTTGAAAGCATGTATGTTATCAGACATAGGTTTATGAACATAGTTAATCTCTCTTACATAAGATGTTCTCAGCCTAATGCAAATTCACATAGAGATAACTTGGAGAGGTGCGTCAGTGCAGAGATTAGAGATGTGGACACAATACCCTGAATACCTTGCAAATTAATCCAAAATGGCAAGCTTCAGCTTCAGAAATCATCACAAAATGAAACAACCCAACACTGGCACTCTGACTCTCAACAGAAACTTTAAAAAGCATTGCTTTGAGGATATTCCATTACATAGCATTGTACTGTATGTGTTGCGTGTGTTGTGTCCACCTCATGCACAATGTAAATTGTGTGTTGTTGAAACAAATAGGCCTATAGACCGTCATCCTAACGTGACAAACTGTTTACACTACATTTACATACACACCTGGCTGTGCACCTGCTGCAGTGCATGGCATAAAGAAATACAATGAGAGTCACATATTTAAATGTCAAGGGCAGCTGCCTTCAGGATGTTTTTACTGTCACTGAATACAACTTAAAACAACTTAGTTAGCATTGGAGTGGCCATTTTTAAGGTGAACCACACCTTCAACAGTTTGACTGAGGCCAAGTACAATTCAATGACATGACAAAGTCATAATTACTACATGGTAATGTGACAGGGCCTACTGTTAACGTCCAAAATAGATAATAGCCTACTGACACATTTAGGTAGGATGTTACTCAACAACAGCCCTAGGTCTCGCTTCTTCTAAAGGAGGATTTCAGTAAGCATAATAGTTGAAGTACAGTATAGTGTTGTTGTGAGATGTAATAACATGCACTTGACACACATATGTCATTATTGGGGGTCTAGTTACTTAAAAAAGGTGTCCTGAACGAGGATTCTGCTGTCATTTTACCGTTATATCTTATAATGAAAACAACATGAAACACAACGGAAGCGGGTGTCATAAGAAAAGGGTTAGCAAGAAAAGGCGGATGTTACACGTTACCTTGAACACTTTGCCAAACGCTCCATCTCCCAGCTCCCCAATGATATCCCATATTTCCTCCGGGTTGACGTCTCTATGTACATGTTCATACTGCTTTTTCTTCTTGTCAGGCCCAAGCTTAAATATCTTCCGAAAATTGAAGAACGACATGTTTTCAGGAGAGAACTACAGAGCTGTGGATGCGGTCTCTTCGGCTATTTCCGCCAAGAAGATATAGCCTAGCGGTTCCTCCCGAGCTTAATTGGCTATCGAAATAACAGCAAGCAGGCGTAAACTGCTGTTGTAGCCATTCAACTATGATAATGCCAATTATAACTTCCCTCGACGGTGGTTATTCATAATCATATCATAGAAGGGCGAGATGAGGGATACGGAGAAGAGTTCGCTGTTACGCACAAGCTAGTATTTCCGTTTTGAAGAAAAAAAACACAGTTATTAAACAGCAAATATCGAGCATTTCGTCACACACGATACGACATTATCATTATTAAACGTCAGTAACGGGAGAGTCACAGAGCCAATGCCTCGGTTGGCTGCTGGGCACACAGAAGTTAGCGGCGCAGCATTAAGCTAGATAACGTAAATTGATTTCCGTTAAAAGACGTTATAAAATAAAAGCAAACAAATAGACTTTTGGTCTCAGAAATATGTACAGAGAAAATAAACAGTTGTAAAGTAACTAAGTAGATTTACTCAGGTACTGTACTTAAGTACAATTTTGAGATACTCGTACTTTACTTGAGCATTTCAATTTTATGCTACTTTGTACTTCTACCCACCTGCAATTCAGAGGTGAATTGAGTACTTGTAATACCTTGTTACTTTGCAGATTTTGTTTAATAATGTGAAATATAATCAACACAAAATAAGAATTTACATATACCTGTATTAAATTCACAATTAGTTGAAATAAGTTCCAACTTTACCAGTTTGATTTAAACACATCAATAATAATAATAATAATAATAACCTAACAATAACATATACATTATGATTCTGAAATGGGCCAATCTGCATCATGTGTATTTTTACTTTAAGTAGGCCTACTGTACATTTTGACACCCTTGTTCTACTTTTACATTGGTACAACATCATAGTGATGTGTCCACCTCTATGTAGTCTGGTGTCTAGACATGCCACAAAACATCAGAAAAATACATGTGGAAATTATATCACACTATTCATTTATCTTTATGTTTCCACTTGTATTAAATTAAGCGTAAACTGCACTGTGTTGTTGAATGAGAATGTCGAATGTAGATGTAGCATTGCGTCATCATCATAATGGTTATTATCTCAGGTGACTCGCTAGACGCTTTTATTTTGAAGGCCTGCGTAGATGTTTCCGGTCCCTCTCTCTCTGTCTGTCGGTGGTGAATTGATGCAGTTAGTTAGCTATGTCTGTTTCCTGAATCACCTCACAGGACAGCTCAGTCTCAGCCCCTCGTCTCTACCACGCATGCTACTTGCGTCCTGTTGTCATGAGGAGGAAAACATGGTAGAAGTAGTATTGCTCAGGCCCACATCATGTTTTTATGGAGTCAGATGATGTAGCGTAGACCCACTGATCAACCCAGCTAATTAACTAGGCAGATGTGAGCTGTGCGGGTTAAGCATCCGATCATGCTTAAACTTATGATTACATTAGTTTGCATCATATAATAATTCCCAGTAAAAGTGTAAATATACACTATATCCAGGGTACAACAATGCAGGCTCTCTTATTCATAATAACTATGTGGTCTTACTCTGCAGAACACTTCTATAGCCTATGTGTTCTGCAGAATACATTGGAATACATATGGAAATAGAATACATATTAATTTACCTAGGAGATATCTCCTAGGTAAATTAATATTTATTCCAATTTTATATGAATTTGCCAATTATTGTTTGTAATTACTTTATATCATTGTTTTGACAATACTTCCAAGATTCGCCTGCAACCTTGCTCCAAGGATCCTTTGGCCACTAGTAACAAACAATAAAACAACAATGCAACGCTTTTCTGTTTACTAGGTTTATTAGGTACACGGACTAAAAAGGCAGTAAGTAATTGAACAACATTATACATCCCTCAGAAGTGTTAGTACTCTAGTATACTGCGCTCCCCATGTTTACACAGTGCAAATAATAACGATAATATTATTAATTATACAAAATGCACCACTTCATTAGGATGGTGACATTTTTGTGTGTGGTGTAGTGCCACCTTGTGGTAAAATTAACTCAATGTTGTTCTCCTTCTAACCTCAATGCTCCTGCCTCCACTAGGAGCGAGCAAAGTAATTTGCCATGTGCTGAGTTTAAGTGCTGTAGGAAATCCCACTGTGACTTTGAAATTAAGAGCCAAATGGACGGTGTACGGTACGTGATGGTCAGCTAAGCAGACACATTGCATATTTATATGTAATTGGTCATGCGTGTTTGAGCTTGTAGGCTACGCTTTTTTATTGAAGTTAATAATATAAAATGTGTACGAATATGAAGAAAGCCTCTATATTGTCACAGAGATGTAGCAACATCAAGCAAAAGTTAAAACCTAAGTGTTTCCAAGTATTTATGCTTGTATTCCCCTGCTGTGGCTGCGTTTGTAGGCTAAATTACAGATGCGAAAACGGTTTTGTTATGAAGGCTGTATACTTATTAACCAGGATAATTTGAGCGCAACACTACTATTCTCTTTCAATCAACTTTTATTGCACAAAGAATCGTGCTTTTGTCGTGTAGGGTGTCTAAATATTGTCCAAACTTAATGGTTTTGTGTATTAACATTTCTTCACAGAGTTACACGTGAGAAACAAGTGAAAAAACGTCTTCAAAGGGTCTCGTGCTGTGTGTCCAGCAAGCTCCGCGGGACCGCCCCGCACACAGGGACATGCCCTGCCCCGCTGCCTGAGCTCTGCTGCGGTAGGCCAGCACTCCTTGAGGGAGGGAAAGACTGATGAACCCCAGTTTTATTTCTGCGTTGTCATGTTTCACAAGGAGTTCAGAAGCTCCGAGACAGCCTGACACCACCGTTTCATGGATGCATCTGAAGTTTAGGCGCGGAGACTCTTTTTCTCTGTCCCTCTATTAACTTTCCATTCGTCTAAAGTCAATTAGCTTATGTTTTTGGACATTCATTATCGTTTTCATGCGTGAGCGTCTTCTTTTGTAGAATTTAGAGTATTTCTTGTTGCAAATCCCATTCAGTTTGTCAAGATGCAGCTCCGGACCGTCCTAGACGTTAATGTTGTGGACGTGCTGAAGAGAAGGAATCCCTCCAAACACTATGTAAGTTTTCTCGTCCTCTCTGTTTCTGCACTTATGTTGTAACCATTGTCTTCACATTTAAGACTTGTCTGTCGTTCACCCACTTTGGTTTTGACTGAATGGCTTTCCAACGATTGGATTGATTTGTCTTGACATTTTGTACATACTATCCATTGTGTCATATGATAAATCCAAATTAATTTTGTAATTTTGAGGAATGTCCCTTTTGTTCCACCAAGACATTCACATTTAAGTGAAATGTGGATGGATGGATGACATTTGACATGGTGAGAACAGCCTCATAGAGCTGCTAAACGCTGTAGACCTTTAAAAGCCCTTCCCTTGGCATGAAGTCTTTGGTTGGCAGTCAAACATATTGTCTACGTGTTGTAAACTATTGCCAACGTGTTGTAAACTATTGCCAATAGTTAATTGGTAGTAAATGGAAGAACATGGTGTTTTCAGGAATGATCAGAAATTTTCCTATTTTCGCAGGAGGGAAGTGTGTGTGTGTGTGTGTGTGTGTACGTGTGTGTGTGGCTGGCTATATGACAGGGAATAGGAGATAAAATAAACAGAGTTTGGCTGTAGCTTACAAGCCAGGAGTAGTTTTGCATCCTCCCTGGCAAACTAATTTTGCAAGTATGTCTACACACTGTTTAATGTCCTGCAGCTTACTAACAGCCAATATGGCCAACAAACTGACGTTAGCTGTGTACTCTGTGACTGTTTGTTTGCAGGACAAGATGTTTGTAGGATGAATAACAGGGACATTTGCAGGAAAGCAAATCTAGGTTATGAAAGTCAGTGGCTTTGGATGTATTGAGGTAGGGAAGTCTGTGTCTCTCATAACATAGAATATGCAACATTTAAATTTCATGTTCCAATTGTCTCATTCTTCTTTGAACAACAATATTGTTTTACATCCTAATGTTACTTTAAGACAATAACATAAACAAGCCCAATAAGTAAACTTTATTTTCATTGCACTTAGTAGATGTAATCTTACTGAGTCAACAAATTGCAGTTGAGCATCAAAAGGTTAACCAGAAGTGCATACAACGTACAGATCATATAATTAAAAGTAATAAAGAATAGAGAATAATAGAAGGTTAAGTGGAAGATATGAATCAGCATCGGCACTGATATCAACAGGCTATGTTAGGTATATAACATTACTGTATGTGGTTTTTATACATTTAAACACTGTGGACTTTTGTGTACCCTTCTGGCAGTGAGAGTTATGGCAAATACACTGTTGGCAAGTGCTTTTTGCTTTGTAGTTCCTTATAGCAGAGCCATCCACACTATGATACAGTACAGAGTTCATTAAAATGTCCTCATATGTGAATTTAGGCTTTTTTTATATGTTGTCTTGCCGGATACTAAGGCCTCATGGTTATGGAAGTCGTAATGTATAAAGATGCATTGTAACAAACACAATTGTGTTCAGAATGGAAGTGAACAAATGGGCGGGGCAGTAAGGTGATTACCTTTTTATTATTTCCCCCACTATTCTTCCACCTATTTCCGTCCTACAGTGCTATAAATATCTGTTAGTAGCATGCTTAGCTTAGCATAAAAACTGAAAAAAGATACTCGATGCTTTACTGCATGAATGTAATAGTTAAAGTGATGGACCAAATATACCAGTGTGGCTGTAGATTCCTGGTCTTGGTTGATTCTATGGTCTGTTTTTGGTGTTGGCTTTCTGACTTGAGTAATCAAATCCAAGGACCCATGAGACATGTCTCTGCGGGACTGCAAAAATCTATTAGTCCATCAGGTACAATTGGATTAATTAACCTGAGAGTTAGGATCAATTGCATCATCCATCTCCTGCTTAGGGAGACTCCTGAAGGCCACTAACCATAGGGCACAGACTTTCCCTTGGGATTGAAGCCGGAGGTGAGGGTTGACTGGGAAGTCCCCACGAGGGAAAAAAAAGAAATGTCATTATCTATGAGCTAAGCAACTGGAAATGCTTATCCGGTTTGAGAGAGGAAAGAAGCAACCCTTTGTCTTTTGTCCCCACTGTTCAAGTGTGACTTCCTTCCAGGGACTCATGGCACTGGAGCCTGAGAGTACATGGAAACTAATCCTTGTTTACATAAATTACCAGAGAGGGATCATTTTAGGGAAAATTAGATCCATTTGCAAGTCCTTAGTTTGTGAAGTTCATCGCAGAAACATGCTCTTTTTATACATTTAAATTATTATTTTGTGTTAAAATGTGCCTGTGAGCTACATACATATGGTAATTGTTGCAGATCAGCCCACACATACTGCCAGTGTGTATCCATTTGTGTTTAATTGATTTGTATCTGCTTGAAACAATAATAATATCTTGCATTAAATACCCATAGGCTTATGCAGTATCTGTTATTCTGTTTGTGACCAAATTAACAATTCATATCAATTCGTTTTTTTCAGTTTCATAATTTATATTATTATGTTAAAAAATAAACATGGTTGTCGGTTCTTTTGGGATGTATCTTGACCTCACACACCCTCACTTTGAGCCATGCTGTTGTCTCAACTCAGAGTGTTTTCTCATGCTGTCTGTATCTAATTAGTGAGCTGCTGGAGAACTTGTTCCGCCTCGCTGAAGACTCTTTCTGTAATGAACAGTGTGCAGACTGAAGACTGCATTTCAAACTAGTAACTGATGTCCTTGTAGATTGCCACCATATGTGTAAATGCAGCTTTTGTAAACACCCTGTGCCATGCTCTTAGATGGAAATGCATGAGGTGCAGCCATCTGTTTCCGAACCTCAGGGTGTGCACAATTGTTTGTGGGCCCTTTTTATTGTTGAGGCAAATAGAGCATTTATTTTGGGAAAACTTCCGGCAACAGTGTTTTGTTCTTTAAATGACTGATGTCTGCCAAGGGAATGCTATTCCCATTTCAGCTTCTGTTTGAGTAAACACTTCTTCCCTGTCATTATTCCTGGTGATAGGTATAAGCGCAGGAAGTTGTGGACATATCAGGAGCTTCATTTGTTTCCTTAGACAGTGGACTCACGCAGACATTGTGAAAGGAAAATGCAAAGTTGTTAGTTACACAAGGCGCTGAAAAACAACAACGCAATGCTTTTCTAGCAGACCAGAAAAGATGGACTTTTTGTTATTAGCACTGTAGAATAATAATTTGACACTTTCAATCAGCTGCACTCAAAACCCAAATGTAATTCATTATGAATGGTTCTAAAGATTTAATACCTAAAATCTATTGTCCCTCTTATTAACCCCTGATGTATTTCCAATGTGTGACGGTAACAGACAAACTTAATGAGTTTATTTGACCTTTGATGACCTCTTGAAGTTAAGTCAGAAGGAAATGCACTTTGTGTCATTAAGGCAGGGCAAGCTAAAGCGGTGCCGTGGTGTCTTTGACAAAGTGACTCTGCTCCTAATGGACCACTTGTGTTTGTGCTTCTCTCACTAGGTGTACCTCATCAACGTCACTTACTCGGACTCCACTTCCCATATCGTCTACAGGAGATACAGTAAATTCTTTGAGCTACAGGTATGTTGTACTGGTAAATTAAGTAAATATTTCTACTGTCACTTAATACATGAGCAGCCTGAGCCCTAAACTTGCAAAATGTTTGTTGAAAATGGCCCGGATATGTCTTCATAGACTCTGTGAGGTCAGTTTGACCTTTTACTCTATCTTTCTGTTCATCTGCTGAAAGGCAGTATGCTCAATGGAAGGTCTCATTTAAGAAGACTGGAGCCGGTTTGGAAAAAGGGAAATGGGTGTTAATCCAGTAAGCAGATGCAGGAAGAAAACACTACCTCAGTCAAATTACAGCTTTGGTCAGTGTTATGCTTCAGGACGTTTTAAGGGATCCAGTGAAATGCCTGAAATATCTTACATTGACTAATTTTACATTTTAACCACACAGTGCTTAGTAGTCTAAATGTATTGCAAGTTGAAAATACATTTTGAAACATCTTAGTAGCTTAAGCAACAATGTGAAGGGTTTAAACCTAAATCTGTGCATGCCTTAATAAATCTTCTTCTAAAGGAGCGTCTCTGGCACTTCTCTGATAACTCCCTCTGCCAGACTGCACTCTCCAGTGCTGAGGCTCTAGTAGGCTGGCTGTACTGGAGGTAGCAGAGGAAACCCTTTGTTCTCTGGTCTCTTGCTAATAGCCAGGGAAATTCTGCCCTGGTCTGTTTGATGGAAACAGGGCTTCTCTCCTGTCTAAGTAAACATTAGTCTTATCCATAGATCCCTGCTGCAGGGGTGTGTTTGTCTGGCCACGGTAATCGGTGAAGAACAACAGTCTCCAGCTGTCCATACAAAATTGGGTGGGGATAGTGTTTTATTTGTCTTTATGTGAACATAGTCATATAGGTGAAAGATGAAGTGTCTCGAGTGAAGCAGATTGGAAATGGCCTACAATCTATGATGAGTATTAGACTGCGAAGATAGCATGTTGACAGATGCTTAAAGTAATCCTGCATTATGAAAAGTATTGAATAATTCAAAACAGTTGCTTATCTTAGATTTTAAGCTAGCTGAAGAAGGAGGTTGTTGTTTGGGTAATGCAACGACCAATCCCAGATAGCATTGGAATAAATGAAGAGTTAGCTGTGGTCAGGAAAGGGTTGGGGGTTGGGGGAATGAACAGTTTGGTGCTTTGTTAATGGAAAAATGTGGCTTTCCTTTTAACATTTTAGATGACTATTTAACCTGCTGAATGTCCCCTTTATAATTTAAATTATATTGAGTGTAGTGTTGTTTCTTAGGGACTGACTACTGTATTAGAATATTTGTCTTTTCTTCAGTCCAAAATTGAGATTTTGATTGTATGTCTGCCAAATGACACCTACAGTCCTCCCCCAGCTCTGCACAGTTCTGTCTTTTTAGAACAATTGCCTGTTATATGTTCACCAGAAGCTGACAGAAAAAAAAGTATTTGACACCCTTGGCCTGACAAATGTGACCATGATCTCATCGGATAACCATTAAATCAGAATTCAGAAAAGCTAGGAAAGGTCACAGAACAAGAAATGCCTTTTTAAGGCTGAGGCTGATTATTCATATTATGTCCAACGTCAGCCAACACTGTTCAGCTGCTCATAAAAAAGCTACTCATCAACAACAGGCAGCTTTGCTCTTTGTCTTTTTAATATGAGGAATCCATTTTCGTTACCAAATGGATGTCCAAGATTGCACTCACTGCTAATGAATCAAACCTCCTCAGTGTACTCAACATAACTCATAACTGCTCCTCAGGGAAGCAATTATCATAAATAATCAGGATCCCCTCATTACCAGATTCCTTCTCTCTTTGTCTTTTCTGCTGACCTAAAGTGAATCTAAGGAGAAAAAAAGCATTTGCCATGCATTTGCAGAGTTAAGCATGATAGTATTCACTTTTAAAGACGTGTGTTTTCATGCTGCATACTGCTGAGCCTGAGTTCCATAAATGCTGTTTCTGGTGTCAAAGGGAAATGTTTTTTAACCACATTTGTTTGACGTGTACAGAATCGGTCAGTTTGTCGAGCAGAGTTGACCCCCTCCACACCCTTCTACCACAGCAGACAGAGCACACGGGTCACGGCATTCCTCAGGGGGATTGTGGAGTGTGCATGCTGGCCTGGTTTCCTTTTGGACACAAACTTCTACAAAAATCCCATAGTCGTCATTATTTTTGGATGGGAGAATCGGACCTGGTTCAGCTCTACTCTGTCTGCGTTATAGTTTATCTTGCCTGCTTTCATGGGACTATGATAAGGTTATTTTTCTTGTCAAACCTGAATTACATTTGTATTGATTTGAGGGAAGAAACACTCATGGATGAGAAGAATGTCAATTTAAGGATATTTATTATTTAGAAGACAAATGTAACCTTCCGTTCTACAATGAAATGCTGTCTGAGTCATGTTGGAGTAACACACAAAAAAAGAAAGTATCCAAAGATTCCCCAGAGTTGTTGTCTTTTTTTGTTCAGTTGTCAAAACCTGAGGCCTACATTACCCACAATGCAATGCAACAGATGACAGTCCAGTCTCAGATTTTGGTGTGTTATGCTAGTAGCTGCTATAGCCTTAAGCATAGATGAGGAGCAGGCTACACAGGACTGGTTACTATACTTACTTTTCAAATTTGTAGTCTGCATACCCAATCATGCTGACTAGAAGACATATTTTCTTTTTCAAAAAACTTTACAATGTTGCTGCAGTACCAAAAGCAGCATTTGATGTTAATGATAACAATGAAGCTTTTGCAACAACATGCATGATAAATCGGGGACATTTTATGACCAAGAGGCCTGTTTCATCACAATCTCTCTACAGTAAACAACAGTCAAGTAGATGTCAAAACACAACCCAGAGATGGAATCAGATTATTGGTTTCCCACTCAAACATTTCTCCAAACTCCCTCTGACTGAGATTCCTCTCAGAAGAGTTCATTTGTCTGCTGCACAGCGGAGTGTCTCTTTGTCTTTTCCTCCCTTTCCACTCCAGTCAGTGCAATTAAGTTAAATGCTTCTATGATTATCATTACAGCGTACAGAAGCTGTTTGGGTTCTCCCGTCACCATAATTCACATCCATCACGTCACATGCTGAAATGATGCCAGTGTAGAGAGGATTGAATGTTTTCTGCACATTCTTTTCTCCCAATTATCCACAACGCTGATTTTCAAGTGTTACTGGGAAGCTGCATTACATCGTAACACCTGTTGCTCCGTGGTTCATTTTCCCAGTGGGAACACTTGGCTGACACTGCAGCTTAATATGCTTAAGTATCCTTTGCAGAGTTTACAAAAGCAACATAGAGTAAATACAGCATCTCAGAGCCAAGTCCCTGAAATGTGAGAAATGTTTTCCCTCAGAGTTTTGATCCAAGTTGTCCAGCTGTTGCCATAGTAACAAATGTCACACCTGTCCCGTAGAGCTGCAAGTGTATCCAGGCAGGTCCCCGGGGGCTGAGGTAATCATCGCCTCTCTGTCGGGAGAGGTGGTCTCTGAAGGTGCTGAGTGAAGGACGCTCCCATCTTAGAGGGAGTGTATGGCTACATCCAGCTAGGAGGCTGATAACATGATGAGTGTGTCAGACACACGGTACAGCTGCCAGTGCACTCTTACATAAACGGGGATTTCTAAGAAACCACATCTGTTAGTAGGCCTGTTATAATTAGGGCCTGAGCTCGACTAGAGTCGGAGCAAAGACCTATTGTAATCCTTGTGTAAGACCAGTTAAGGAAATTATACAAAAGCATAAAAATGCAAGTTCACCCTCAAAGAGGAAATAACTTCTCACTCTTGGAAATATCCAGACATCGGAATTGGAATGTTTTTAAAATATATTTAATAAATAAAATAAAAACTACCCATTCAAAACACTAGAATTGACTATTGGGCTCTGTTAACACAATGGTGCACTTCCTGTGTCTTATAATGCTAAACCTTTCTTTTTTATTTTGTTAGCTAAAGTGTTGGTGAAATGAATCAGGAAACAAAACACGTATGTAAACTCAACAGGCAATATCAAAGGTCATGTCCATGTCAGACCTGTATAATAGTAGTGGTAAATGGTTTCCTAAACAAACATTCTGGTTTGTATTTATATTTGTTGAGGTTGAGGAGCATAAAACACTAGGTGTGGATAACCAGAGCCGTTCTATGTACTCAGCCCTTTTACTTTTCCCTAAAAACAGAATACAATGGCTGTGCTCTTCAAAAGATTTCTTGTTGGCTTTCTATATTTTGAAGAAGAGGGGAAATGCCATGCCCTGAGAGAAGTTAAAGGATTTAGCCAAGGCAGCATATTACTGTAAGAAAGAAATGAACCACCACAAGAAGAGAAACCAAACCACTCTTACACAGGCAATCCCACTTTACCCTCCAAGCTCGATTCTGTTTGTCCACCTGGTTCTTTTTGGCCTGGTTTAGACCAAGACTCCCGGCTCCTCCTCCAAGTTGAGTGTGCTTTAGCTTGATGCTCACAGACTTTGCGGTTTAACAGAGCCCATCTGGAACAAGGCAAAGCAGAACGAGCAAAGGCGGGGCAGCATCTGGATTTTTGAGCTTTCTGTTACTGTAGGATGCTTTCATATGTGCTCATGGTACTGTGATTTATTCAAGGAAGAAACCAGAAACTGTTGTCCTTGACACAAACGCATACACACGCATATTAGACAAATCCATATTTTTTCAGCACTCAACAAAACAACCTCGTGCATTATTCACTACACAGCACATGTTCTTTTTCCACATGGGACAGATACACACGTGTATACGTTAATCCAAGTAGACACATGCTGAGACATCAAACTACTACAAATGAAGGACCTAACAGTATTCTTTCTATAAAGAGTATTATGTCTGTATCACCCTTTATCTCTTCATAGATAAATGGTCCGATGTATCAAGTGTTAACATCAAAGTGTTAATTATCTCCTCAGATGGCGTTTAAAGCTCCTTAAGCGGAACTTGCTTTTGATTTTGCTTTTCAAGTGTGGGTGATGTAACCTTGTCTGCTGCCCCAGAGATCAAAGTGTTTTGTGCTTTCACGACACAGTAGCTTTTCAGAAGATATTTAATTACACCCACGTTGAACTGTGTCATAACAAAAAGGCCGTCTGTTCCTCTTTTCAAATGCAACCCCCATTTTTTGTTCCTATACCCCTCACAAATTCCTCCACTTTCAACTAACTGATTAACGTGTGGTAGATAAAACACAGTTCATGTGGCTAAGCCATCAAATAGTTACTTGATTATAATAGTACATTGGCATCCATCTGCTTTCGTGGCAGTCAAAGAGTCATGTTTTTGATTTCTTGCTGCAGAACTCATGTTTTTGTCATTCTTTACTCCCTCTCCTTTTTGCAGATGCGAATCCTCGACAAGTTCCCAATCGATGGAGGACAGAAAGACCCCAAAAAGAGGATTATTCCTTTTTTGCCAGGTGATAAACACAATCAATTTAAGATGTATTAAAGACTGCAGAATTCAAGCAAAAGAAAGGCTGTCAGTCATATTTATGCACAATCGCTGTTTGTCAGCAAGCCTACATACTCTACTCCATGGATTGGCCCACGACATTGCATTGTTTATTAACTGCCATACAGGATCCAAGCTAAATCAATTTGTGGTGTGCCATGGCAGTAGGAGGCTAGCAGAGAGGGATTTTTATAATCTGATGAACTCATTGTGGGCCAGAGCAGAGGAGAGCAGTGAAGAGATCCTTTGTTAGACAAGCTGTACTGCTCAAGTCTGACCACTGCTGTTTGGGTCTTTCTGTAATTCTTCATGGAGTGAACTGCATACCCTCCACACAGCACACAGCCTGCACACTTTTACTGTTTAGTATGTTTCATAAATATAAACACTGATAACAGCTCATAGGAGTTATAAAGTGAGGATTAGTAATCTTTTACAAATGGTCTAATTTATTTATGGGTTAAAATGCCCTTTGGAGCTCAATTGATTTTAGAGTCAAAGCTGATTTCAAAATAAAATATTTAATCATGTATGCTATTCTTTTTCTTTAGTTAGTCATTTAAAAATGAAGGTAAACCCACTTCCTTCCTCCTTTTTTTAAATGCAACAAATAGCAAACCTGTTATTTTATTGCGCTTGATAATCTAACATTTTAATGTTAGATCATCTTGTATCATTTTGTTTCCCGTTGTATATGTACAACTGAACTGACAGTGCTCTGTTTTTCCTCAGGTAAAGTCTTATTTCGCCGAAGTCACATAAGAGATGTAGCCGTCAAAAGACTAAAGCACCTGGATAATTACTGCAAAGTAAGACAATGGCTGCATGTCTCATAAAGTCCTCTTGAAGTTAATTGTATCACTCTGTCTGCTGTTAACATGATACATCTTGTAGGAAAACAAATGACTGATGATGACTACCCATGTCTGG
Source organism: Notothenia coriiceps (assembly GCF_000735185.1). Classification (NCBI taxonomy): domain Eukaryota; kingdom Metazoa; phylum Chordata; class Actinopteri; order Perciformes; family Nototheniidae; genus Notothenia; species Notothenia coriiceps. Next base: position 548,521 of record NW_011358926.1, on the reverse strand, counting down.
TTTTGTCGGAACAGCCCTTTATCTATGACAATGCTCTACTCCCTGAACATTTGCCAGCACATTTTGAAGGCAGACCTCAACATTTATCTCCCCCACCAGCCTCAACAGGAAAGCAACAGCACTATCTGTGCTGGTCATTTCCTGTCACCAATGTAAATAGGCAGCCTATGAAGGAAACAAGGGAAATGGGGGGCACACAGGGGTAAAAGAGAACCCAAAAAATAAAAATGATTCAGCAGGCTACAAGTCTAGTGTGAGTGCAGATGGCGTGCTGATTCGTTTATATGAACTAGGTCAGAGAAGGGAATGTGGGTCAGGTGCAGTGCCAAGTGTGGCAACAGTTTTCCTTTATAGGAACCAAGCAGGATTTGCTGCAGGCAAGAAGCCTAGTATCTTTTTTAATATTGTTTCTTTAAAGCTGTCTTTAGTGGGCTGAAGTATCTAATGTTCAACGCCCATGCAGCTGAGACAGGCGTTTGTTAAACTATATCACCTCTGTGGGTTTTCCTTTGTTTTAACCCTCACTCCGTGCTCAGCCTTCTTCCTTCCCCTCCACACCCTCCACATCTCCACCCAGTCTGTTTAGCTGACTAACTGTACAATCCCAAAGTGTTTAAGTGTCATTCAAACCAAACTCGAGCACTTTTAAACATCACCTGAAACTTTTTTTTAATATATGTTTTTGTCACAAACACATGCTTTCTCCCTCCTTTTCCCGCCCACAGGCTCTTATGAAGCTTCCCACCCACATTACCCAGAGTGAGGAGGTCCTAAAGTTCTTTGAGACAAATACAGAGGACCTCAACCCTCCCAAAGAGTGAGTAACTACCACTGCTGACTTTATAAATCATAGGCTATCATTCAGTATTAGCGTCATCTCTTTTAAACTAGCCATCGCCCTCTGGCATGTTACGCTCCAGCAGCAAAACTGTGTGTGGTTCAGCAGCTGGGACAGGTTTCACCCGCAGTGACCCATCTTGATCCAGAGGCTTTGCTGTGTGTCTCAGACATGATTGATTGGTGCTGGTTGAGAGGCACTGCGTTTTTTTATTAATAATGATTTATAGGAGTTAACACGCGATCCCCAAAACAAATGCGTAAGGATCAGAGGTGTCATACGAGTGCAGCTGAGTTCAAGTCTCAGAGCAGATAAGGCTTCAGGGCTAGTCATTTGTCAAAAGCACTTCTAAATCAGAGTGGGAGTAATTACAGACTGGCTGCTAGATTCATTTTTGTATATATTCTATTCTTCCCTTTTGTCTATGTTAAAATTAAGTAAAAATTGTTTCTTCATAAATGTGTTTGTTTGTACTTCTCCCAACACACTCAATGAGAAAAATGTGTTGGAGTTGCCTCTTGAGTGGTCTCTCCACCACCACCAGACACACAACCTCTCACCCCCGCTGCCCAGTCATGTTAATCCCACTTCAAAGTGAGATCCTCCTCCAGTCTTGCAGGTTCTCAATTTAAATTGAGACGTTGAGGTCTAAAGGCCATGCCACCCAAGTGCTCAGTTCACTTCTGCTGGATCTGGACCATTTCAAAATGCCTCTCCTGGTGTTTTTTCTTTTTTTCTTTAGTTTGTTATATCATACAATTGGTTGAAAAAGGATAAATAAATAAAGCACATTAAGAGCTATATCGTCACATCTAAATATTTTGAGAAATAATTTGAAAACAGAATAAAAATTAAGAGCATTTCGGCTTGGGTAATAATTATAATGTATTTGTTCTTCTGTCATCTTGACTGAAACATAATAAGTATAGATTGTTTACCATTCAGCCTTTATTTACTCTAACTTGATTATTTAGGGTTGCATTAAGAATGGTAATACTATTCTCCAACAATAAAAGCTTGATTTTCCAAAAAGGGAAACAATTTGATGTATAAATTAGGACAATTAGGGAGTAAATGTATACACAGTTATGTAATAAGACCTAAATTGGTGTAGAAAACTTGATAGATAAATTAAAATGTTAAAAAAATTCAAGAAGAGGTCAGTAGGCGGACAATAACACGTCTTATATTTCAAACAGATGTAAGTTCTTTAACAATAAGTAGGTGCTTCTAACCCAGCTCGCTAAGCATGATGAAATTCTGAGAGGTAATAAGGTAATATTTCAGTACCCTTTCTCTCTTGGACCAGACCACACAACCCTATCATAAAAAATACAATGATGTGTACTACATCACCGGTAATAAATCTCTAGGCAGACTGATAGACTGATTCCAGATGTTTTAAGAGTTGTAGAAGATGAGTTCCCATAAATCAAATCACATAAAACTGCGTGAACAATCCTATTCCTACAAATCATAGGAAAGATTATAAATAAATTATTTCTGTGGAAATTAGTTGCCAACATTTTCCCTGGGCCAGCACCCAAGATTATTTTTGTGGAATTTGAATGGGAGTTCAATCAATAAATCCAATTTGTCTCTATTACAGTTGCAGTGATTAATAATGAGACCTGTCATACTGGTGACATTTTCTCTACCAAAAAAAGAAGCTCGGGTTGAATTATTTAAAATATTTTTTGCCAGTAGTTACTAACTTTTAGCATCAGGAAGGAGGCAATGTTGTTTGACAAGTCTTCATCTGTTACTGCCATCTAACGGTCAACAGTCGTCACTGCACAGAGTTCCGAAAATAAAGAAATCATGTTGATCCGTCACAAGAGGGAGCCATGCAACAGGCCTTAGAACTGTAAGATGGTTTCTTCACTTCTGGAGAGTGTGTGTGTGTGTGTGTGTGTGTGTGTGTGTGTGTGTGTGTGTGTGTGTGTGTGTGTGTGTGTGTGTGTGTGTGTGTGTGTGTGTGTGTGTGTGTGTGTGTGTGAAACGTTTTGATAATAGAAATCATGTTTTTAATTGTCTTACAAGTAATTTTACATCCTGGAGTCCTGATTGGCACCTCAATGTAATGTTACTGAGATCATATGCAGATTGTATTTAATTATTGAGTTACATTTTTTTTTTTTTTTCATCAATCATTGTTTCAACTCTGCAAAGTTACCCTGACAATTATGCAGATTTGAAACTTGGCAATGAGATAAGATTATTTAAATTAAAAGTTAGTTTTAAGTTATTTTGCTGGAATAATGTGAACGGTAAACGCCAGCCCATGCTTTTTCTAAATGTATTTTGCTGCCGTTTCTGCACCTCGACTTTGCTTTTTTGTACTTTTGATTAGAATTATGAAAGTCACACTATTTTAATCCCCATGGGGAAACGTTTCCTTGGCAGTTGGTCCAACCTAACCTTTAAGAAACAGTGAGCAGCCACAACACAGTGCCTGGAACCCATTGGCATTTCTGAGTCCATCAACTTGGTCAATAGCAGGCCCACTGATGAATAACTCCGCTAACAATTGCATATCTTTATAATCCTTATCCATCACTGCATCTTAATGATGTGCCAATCAAAACAACCTACCCTTTCAGTTTGCAAATCAGACCTCTGCGCATAATCATAATGATTTCCTGCTCAATGAAGTTGACCTATTGACCTCTAAACTGTAGGTCACTCCTGCAGAGGTTAATCTGAGGTCAGGCAGGAGTGTCTGTGTATTGTAAACATGAATTAGGCGGACCCTTCAGTTCTCTGACTTGGCTGAGAAACGTGAGCAAAGGACTAACGTCTCACACATTCCATTTCTAATAAGCCCACCTACAAAGAGTGAGCTGCAGTTATGTGCAAACAGATGGTTATTCTCAACTCAAGCTTAGGATGGACTCTCCCGGGGCTTGGATATTAAATGACGTGTTCAGCCCATGCATCTCCGGGCATGGGTGTTTATAAAACTGTAAAGACTATCTCCCAACTTCTGTGACTCTCCATTGGCTTGCTAACTAAAGGTTAAAATGTACACCTAAAACATTGGCGCACAGTCTTAAGCATTTAATATGTTTGGACATATTTTGGCTCCCCTTACCTTCTCCTCATTTATTAGATTTTACTGGTGATAGGAGGGAAGCATTTAGAGCCAGCGTTTTGTGCTCGGTCTTCTCCTGGGAAGAGTATTATTCCAGCTCTGAGCTGGAAGGGTCGCAAGCTAGCAGGGCAGGTCAAGCATCCACTTTATCCCCATCATTTCTCCCCAACCCTCTATGGTATAGTGCTTCCCCCAGTTTCATCCCCACCCTACCAGATATTGGCTAAATAAACACTTCACGAAATACTTTAGAGATGTATAACATGTATTATAATTCATTTGTCTCACGTGTTGTCTCGATGCCTGAAACCGAATCAATAAACATACTGATGTAATGTATCCAAGTGTTTATGCTACATTACCTAAATAATTACCACCACTGACCCTGTGCTCCTTTCTGTCCTGAAAATAATCTGTGAGCTGAATGACATGCGTGCTGTTTTGATTTAAAACACATTTGGTTTCTTCTAAGTGACAATGTGCATCATCTGCTCTGACTGTGCTTAATATTTTTAATAAACTATAAAGTAATTTGGCTCGGCAAGAATGTTTACCACTCTTTTGTTTTCGGCTTATCTTTTCATGTAGAAAGTTTATTTCAAATGAATTTCCGCACTATGAACATAGCTTGAAGATAGAATATAAACATTGTTTTTTGCAGTGTCACAATACAATTTAGTTTGTTGTTCTTTTACAAAATTGAGTAAGTAATGAAGCTGAACTGAGCAGGGAGCTATTGCATACTGTAAGTGGTTGGAAGTATCTCATAACTTGTATTTGTTCACGCATCTGGAAAAAGGGAAGCGTTGTGCCAACAAATGACTTTATCTTAAATAACACACGAATAAAGTTATTGGTAAAAATGTTTTGAGGAGGCAGTAAGAGTTGCTTAGCTTAAAGGGGAATCATTTGATGATGACACTGAATAACAGTTTTAATGTCATTTTTATTATTGTCCATTAAGTATAAAACAGCTTTCTTTCTAGTACAGTATGACATACTTAGAACATTGCTATTACAAATTCTACTTTTCTTGTTAACTGAAATCAATGAAACCTGCAGAGTAGATGGACAAACTGTAACCTGGTGAATGTTGGACAAGGTTTATCCAAACATGCACTCATATCCATAACTGGCCATGGCTCCAGTCCTGCTGCTGGCCTCTACAGAGAGCCAGGTGTCTGTTCCCATCTGTGTCAAAACCTCGGCTTCTCCTCAGTGTGCTCATGAGGACAGTCAGCCAACAAGCTACAAACCACACATATAAATAAAGGCCCAGCTTTAGAAAACACTGCTCTGTTTTGAAATGTTTATGCATGTCAATTCTATAACAAATTCTCATCAAACAGGATTAAGTAATTATGTGCAGTGTCATCGCTTATGTACCTGCATTACAGTACATGAGGCATGAGCATTCAAATTGAACTGACAGCACTTTAATTAATGTCTTTTAATGTATTCATACTGTGTTCATCGTGCCATTGTTAGTTTGTTTTTCCTTCTAAATGACTAACTACGGCTGAATAGATCCAACAACAGTGACAGGTTTAAGCGTATGCAAATGATGTGTTCCACTCTAAATAGAAATCAAGCAGACAAAAAGGAGCAGACAGACGCGTACAGTTAATATCCATGTAGTCAATGTCAAAATGGGGTTATGTGACCCGGATGAGTGTGAAAGCACAGAGTGGGTTCATTGACACTATTTCTCATCATTCAGTGTTTTGTGCTTGGCAACAGAAGGACGCTTTCAAATGAAAACATGAATGGGACTTACTTAGGGGATATGATAGTGTTGTAAAGTAAATAATTGCTGTATTGTTAAACATAGGCAGCTGCACACCATGTCTGCCATAGAGACATTATCTCATGGCGGTATTTGGCTAGAAGATCTATAGATTTGTTCTCGTACACACTTACTGTAATCCTCCACACACGCCTTACTGTACGTTGTATCCCACCCTGTCTCTCTCCCTATGGTAGTGGCGGGTCAAGTTCTGCATGCATTCTCAACAAGGGTTTGGCTGGGACTTGTGTGCCAACTGCACTCAGATGGTCCCAGGCAGACAGAGATTCAGCTCTAACCAGTTCCTACATTGATCAGGTTGTATTAATGCTCACACACACTGATACTGACCATGCTCCTCTGGTGTTGTCTTCTTTTCAGGGACTGTGGAGGATCCGGCAAACGGAAATCAGGTGAGGATGTGAAATCTTTTTTTAACTTGGTCAGTAGAATCTGTGTTTAAGTTATTATATGAGCCATCCATTTGTATTTTGTCCCTACTGTGTTTAATGGCTACTTGAATGATATTGAAGTTTGAACATTTAAAACATCTGGATGACATCTGTCTGTTGTTGTTCTCCAGGCTAGCACGTCAATGCTATACTGCTAGCATAACACACCCAAATCTCGGATTGAACTGTTGTGAATTACATTGCATTGTGGGTAATTTAGGCAACAGATTATGACAAGGTATAAGACTGTTTGAAATAAAGCTGCAACAATTAGTTGATTGATCCGCAACTACATTATTTTGATAAGATATTTTGTAGTACAACATTTAAATATTCTCTGGTTCCAGCTTTAGAAATGAGAGAATGTGATGATTATCTTTATCACGTAAGAAACTACATTTCAAATATTTTGGTTTTGGACACTTTGAATACATTCCGATGGGCTCTAGGGAATTGTGAATGTCATTTTTCACAACAAACAAAAATGAATTGAGAAAATAATTTTGAGGGTTAATCAATGATGAAAACAAGTAATAGTTGCAACCCTACATAAAAGACTTGTACTGGATTTTAAGAGGGCAATGAACAATTAAGCTTTATAGATTACATGGTTCCCAAATTCATCCTAATCCAACACGATTTTGGTTAACATTAGATCATTGTATTGTAATGAAATGGTTAAGAAAACCGTGTTTACGTGGGAGAAACCGACCAGTTTGCTCTTCCAGGGTTGACTATAGGCTTTATGTTTGTATGTGAGAGAGTGTAAGAAAGACAGAAAGAATGAGTGACTCAACTGAGCATGGGGATACAAGCGTAGGAGGAAGCAGGAAAGGCATGAGAGGAGTTTAGGGAACAGCTGTGCAAGTGTGTTTGTATGCGCGTGCACTTGCATGCAGTCTCAGAATACCCACACGCATTACTAAATTACATGCTAGCCCTGCAATCAGATGCGAAGCTGCTGTGGCCATCCTTTCTTCAATCTGTCACAGTTACAAATGACATAGCTGGGCAGCAGAAGTCTCAGTAAATGACCTGCAAGTAAATTTTCTGTGGTCCATGCATGCTGAGGAAAAGCTGTGATGGAGTTGCCACCAAATGAAATAAGACCCCAACCTAATTTCATTATATGTTCCATCGTATTGAGGCTTTACGTAACAGGGAATTCCAGCTACATAGCGAAATGGAAAAATTGTCTTATTTCAGCTGTGTGTGTGTGTGTGTGCTGAGTAACCTACATTCAGTCTGTGCAAGATATTAGATTGGTTTCCAGCTATATTTATGTCGGCTGCCTCGCGTTTGCATGCACACTTTCAGCTGTTTCATGGTGTGGCTTAATATGAAACACATTATCTGCTGTACTGTATGTATATTTATGCTTACAATTAAATAATTGGATCCACCTGGGAAAACAATGATAACACACTTTACGTCTTGTGCTTAAGATGATTTAATATTCACAGTTTAAATGCAGAACATACTGTACAAGCCCTCCATACTTTATACCTAAACCCTTACCATAGTCTCCGTGCTGGACATTAGCGGTGAACGCAGCTGAAAGATTGATCTTTGTCTTTTGAAGGAGGACAGCAGATAAAGTGCAGTGAGTCTGTGGTGAATTTGTGCTGTAGCTGCAGCTTATGGTTTACATAATTACATGGTGCAGGTTTCCCATAAGAGCTACTGAGCCCCTGAACAGGAGAATGTAGCCCTTCACCACAAAACTGCAATGGTTAGAAGTTTGACTAGAAGCTATGTTTACCTGGCAAGCAGAACAAATGTGATGTTGATATTGACAATATCATTATGTTCATCTCCATCATGGTTGTTTTTCTGTTTGTTCCGGCTCTTCAGCTTCGCCCCTGGGATGAATACAGTTTTATCTTATCTCATTGTATTTAGTCATTTCTCTTTTTTATAGGACGGAAACTAGCTGATAGAGACCATTTGGCGAAAAAAGTAATTTGGAAGGGAATTGTGTTATGAACGTAGGGATTTCATCTCTCATATGTTTTCAGCAAGATCCTGGCCCCATATCTAATTTATTGTCGTCCAACTGGGACTTCACACAGTATCAGGTTGAAGTCTGCATTATTGATCTTCTATGTCTAACAATGTTGTTGGATTGAGTGCAGATACTAGGCTAGGCTCGAGTAAATCCCTGTCAGATAACTCGGACTGATCAAAAAGACACCCTTCCATATTCAAACCCTAAAGGAAATGAATTGTCTTTAATTGACAAGATACCATGGTGATGAAATAAGTATTCTATCCATACAAGAAAGAAAAGAGCAACTGTTAAAGAAAACAATCTGATTCCAATTTACTCAGATTTTGGGATCAACTGCTGCTTACTTTTTCGGATGTTGAGGGTTCTGCAAAGCCAGTTCATCTTTAAATCATCAATGATAATCTGTATATTTAACTAAGAAAGTAAGATGAGCAGGAGACGGTTTGAAAATGAGTTGGAGAGAGAAAGAAACGGAGCACTCAGCTGTGTAGTGCATGTGAATAGCAGCTGGAGAGGAGAGGAGGTTTACGTGGCAAGTGGAAACCATTTCAGTGTTGCGCACGGACTGAGGGAGTGTGTTTATATGTGCAGACTCGCTGTCTTTATTTGAGCTGCGGGTCTCCGGGGGCCTGTACAGTGTGTATGTGTGCATTGGTTTGTGTCTATGTGGGTGTTCGCGTACTGTAATTGGTGTATGTGCATGCTTGTTGGGTTAATGTGTTCACGACTTAGATGGCGGGGTGGGTCAAGAGGTCTGTGTTTATTTGTATTTTCAGATGGCTAAGATTTTAAACCGGTATAGGAAATCATTAAAGCAAATGACCACTTTCATATCTGTCTAACAACCGTGCACTGTGCCTCTTTTTCAATGAACAGCCCCCACTCTTCTATGCACAATGAGTCTCACAGTAGCCGAAAGATTAACTTTGTGCGTTGAACTAGGTTTTAATCAAGTGTTGCATTTGACTTTTTTTCGCCCCCAAGTTATGGATATTGATGTTCATTTTAAGGATCAGTGTAAAGATGCAGCCCCCTACCTCCCCCAAGTTATAACTCTGGCATGGTCAAAGCTCCTCCCCCACCTCCAGCTGAAAGCAGATCCAATAGAGGCCTCTCTGTTTCTGATAAGTGACCATTTGTCACGGTGGACTCCCGCCCTCGAGGCAGAACTTACTGTAAGCTTAATGCTCAAAACAACACGTTTGAGACAGAAAAGGTTCAGTAATGAATGAGATCAGACATGTGTGTTTATTTTATTTGTAATTCTATGTAAGTCCAGTTATAGGCATAGGTTGTTATTTGATGGCTCTGCTTTTGCTTCACATACAGTAGTCGAATGTAAAAGGCGTCAGATTTTCTACTGGAAAACATGATGAAGTGGAAGGTTGGTTTGAGGGATTTGGATTTTATTAGCATTTCCTTTTGATGCTAGACTTTCTTGGAAACCATCTATATCTGCAACATCCAGTGTAATGGTAACTAATAAAGTTAAAGGTTCCCATGTGGAGTTTCTTGCCTCACGTAGCGTTATGGAGGGATGTTTTTACAAGTGGGTGCCTGTTTTATTATCACCGCCAACTGTAACCTGTATATACGTATGTGTATGAAGGCACAGTGTTTACAGTTGTTTGCAAAAGAGCGCTCACGTATAAACATGGACAAAAACAATGTCGGTTTTAGATTTTTCCAAAGCTTTGCTGTCTGATGTACCTTTGTGAAACCTTCTATGGTATTTACACTTTTCACTAGAGTGCAAGTAAAGATGATTAAGATATTAGACAGTTCCGAACAGCCTTGTTAGAGCTGTCTTATGATTTTGCTGAACGTTTCTGTACTAATTGTTTGTGGTCTGCCCTTTCTCCCTCAGGGCCACATACTGATTCAATGACATGAGTACATCTGTACTACATTGAACCCCAGTCCTGTGTCCTTTTCTAATCCAACTGCACATCTGCTGCTGATGAGACAAACAAAGGGATTGCACTTTGCCAATTTGATCATAAAGCTACCCTAAGGTTCAAAATATGGCCAATGCCAACTATGCTATCAAGCAAAATACTTGATCCTGAAAAATCTCTCACGAAAAAGAATGTCTTAGACTAGACTGCCTGGTTTCCTCCTCTTGGTGATGAATTATTGTAACGTTTCGTACTGTCATCAACTTTGGATGGAGTTGATGATGGCTTAGTGGGGGTGGATAGAGTTAGGACATCTGGGAGTGCAAGGGTGGGAGCAGGAAGCACATGTATAAATCCGAGTGAGGAGAGATATAAACACAGCGAGTGGCTAATAGGGCAATCTGGTGGAAGCCAAGAAGAAAATACTTTACTTTTCATAGCTCGTAAATACCTTGGATCTACGTTGTGCATACATAAAACGTTAGATATATAAACAGACATGCAAACTTAAACACTCGATGATGGTTCCCAACCTTTTTTGTCAGCAAGTTCCTACCTCCACGGCTCTATCAGTTAATTAGCCTTTCATCAACACCACCCATCATCTAAAAAGCTATATATCTCATAGTATTTGGATACTACAAGTTGGTATTGCTAAGTTTGCTTTTGTACAACTACCACTATAAGCGTATTATTTCAACCATTGCTTTAGGCTAACAACTTCTTCCATGCATCCATTAATTAAGCTAAATATCTGAAATCACTGTTCTCTAACTTTGAATACTATGTGAAATCACCCTTATCAGGAAGTGAATTATTAAAGTACTGTAACTTTACTGGGCTAAAGCACTTCATTGAGACTTTGATTTATACACAGTAATTTATTAAGCTACTTTACACTATTCATTTCACAGCTCTTTTTACACACTTCATTTGAAATTAGACCTATCCTGTCCAATACTCTTTCACCCCATTTTTCTCACACATGTTCTCCCGGTTCTGGCTCTGTCTTCCTGCTGTTGCAAAACATTTCATTTCCTGAATGAGAGTGAAATATTAGCTTTTGTTTTTCAGGCCTATTGACTTTGCTGACAAAGTCTTTACTCACTCACCTCAGGTCTCAGATTTAGTGTTCACTCATCGCAGTAGTTAATTATTGGTTGTAGAAACATCTATTCTCATAATTTTACATAGATTATAGTTTTATGAGGTCATGACCTGCAGAGTTTTATATCCAACTGATTTACTACACGTTTTTTTTGTTGTTCTTTTATTTTATTTGACAAGAAAATGTCCAGGATAGCAGATTTATTTATGATTGGGTTCCCAAGAGGTCAATATTTCATTTCAAAGTCAGATTTAGTAATAAGCAAGCAAAGGCAAGGAAAGGTTAACATGTTTGCCGTTTGAGTAGAAGGCAATTTACTGATTATGAAAAAGTGTAATGGAATGAGTAGCTAATTTAAATAGCACTCAAAGTCAAGGCACTGCAAACCAATACATCTGTAAATCAGGACCAAAGATAATGCCTGGAGGCTTGATGTAGACATGTTCAAATTCCCATAATATTGCATAATTATGTCTGAAAATGCCCTTTTTAAATGTATTTAATTAAAAAACAACCTTTACTGGAAGTAAATTGACTGACTTATATAAAATCACTAAGTACTGAAAGACATTTTAGGTTTTCACTTTTCTGAATAGTAAACATCGTTACAGCCAAATATGTTTGATACAGTCCTCTCATGTCAATGTTGAGCCATAATTATTATTGATCAGTTCTAATTGATCTGTGATTTGAAACAAACCACTCAACCACACATTACCGATAATAATGTCAATGTCAAAACAAATATCACTGATTGCTGTAACTGAAGTTATTGCTGTCATATTTGACTTTGAAGAAAAATAAGGCAATAACCAACATTTAAATGATGTTTTCTTTCCAGTGTTTCTGCACCCAACGTTGTGGTCTGGCAAAACATCTTGCACAAATAACTTGAGGCTTCTCAAACCACAGCCCAACCACAGTAATCCAGTGTCAAACTCTTTGGCAGTTTTAGCATTTGAGATGCTAAAGCTGTTGAATTCTTCTTCATAAGTTATGAGCTCCTTGACATGTTCATTTTGATCCCAAATTGATTGCAAAATATCATCCCAAGAGAGAAAAGTTAATCTTCAGTCTGAAGCTCTTTGGAGAAATTATGTTTCAAACCAAGGTGTCATTTCTTATCTAAGACTTCAACCTTCAATGTGTTGGACTGAATCATCTTATTCCCAGCCTCATTTTTACACAAGTTCCTCTTTCCAGAAACTGTCTTGACCAACTTTTCCAAAACAGCGGCTTTTCTCTTCTCCTTGTGACATTTTCTTGCTGGAAATATTTGTTGATCATGTGAGTCAGGAGCCAACATATTTAACTTTACACCACAGTGATGGCACTCCAGTAAAAGCAGCCTGTGACCATAAATAGAGATTGTGATTTGTAGATCCTGTTATTCAAACACACCATAAAAGTACATTGTGCATCCAATGTAGCAGCCTTATTAGTGTAAACCGATATAATCTAAAGTGTGCATACAGTAGCTTTCTGTCTGCAGCTTTGAACTCAGTGGACGGCTGAAGCTCTTGTTAATGTGTGAACTGAATGTCAGCTGTGCTTATGTCTGGATTCCAGCTGACGCTTGTTAGATGTGCTTTAGGGTCTTCAGCTATGCTTGTTTTAGGGATTCTTCAAGATTATGGCTTCAGCTAGGCTCAGAGGATGCAGCCCTACTTGTGTGGGGCAAAACACGTCGTAGATGTTTGTAATGTATAGGACAATATATGCTTTTATTAACTATTCACACATGAAATATCCGTAACAAAACCCTCCTGTAGTTAGAGTAACCAAACTTTATTGAAGTAGTGGACATGACTAAGTTATGAAAGCCTGCACAAACTGTGAAACTAAGTCACTGCTGGTGTTTATATGGTTAACTCAGTGAGGTACAGAAAGAGAGGTTTCCATTGGCTGTGCTGCACGCTGTAGTCAGAGCTCTAGTGTTTCATGGAGACAGAAGGCCATCCCTCTGAGCTCAGCTCCAGCCCCTTCATCTGGTTCTATTTAAGGCCTCTAGTGCCGACTCTTATGATTGGCGTACACAACCCCCTACTCTCTCTCCTGCTCCAACCCCAACTGAGGAGAAGGAGGCTTTTTAGCAGATGGTTTATTTTCCAAGGGAAACCATTTCTTTCTCCCACTCTACTGTCCTGTCCTTAGCTGGCTTAAGCCCACTTTTCTATCACTTCTAGAGCCCCTTCTGCTTTCTAACTGCTGTTCCTCTTTCCACTGTGTTAATGTAAACCTGCATCTACTGACCCGGTCTTGTCCCACATCAGGAGGAGGCCCCTTCAGTGACACATAATGGATTATCTTCACTTGACTGCTTGATCCTGCACTCTACTGCAAGAGATTCCTTTTTTAGACTTTTAGCATCTCCATTGCCCTTGTTGTTGGGCTGGAGGGGGATGCAGCTCTATGGCTAGACTCCCAGGAAGATGCACTGAGCCCTGTGATTATTGTGATTGGCTGAGCTCTACAGACAGTGTGGCCTATGGCACAACGAGTGCCCAGGAGCGGTTCTCGTGGACCTATGGCTGGCAGCTGGCTGACGGCATGTTTTTTCCCATCAACCCCAGGTCTGGATGCTTCGGACCCCATGATCCTGGAACAGTACGTGGTGGTGGCCAGTTACGAGAAACAAGAGCCTTCAGAAATCGGCCTTCAAGCGGGCGAGGTGGTCGATGTTATTGAGAAGAGCGAGAGTGGTGAGTAATCAAAACAAAAGCACAACACAGACATGTTGAGCAGGAAAAGGCAACATGCATGTCAGACATAAACAAAGTCTTTCCATAGTTCTTCAAACATGCTGACTGTTTGCATTTTCCAAGCTCAACCCTTTTACCTCCTTTGTCTACAGCTAGCTGTTATTTAGCCCCATCTTGAGGCTCACTTTGGCCTACAGTCAGCCCTGTGTTTCCCACTGTTGGTTTAGGCCCAGGGCCAGAATGTTGCCTCTCGCAAGAGGAATGTCTTCCAGAGTCATATTAATTATTCCACCTTACTATGCCGGATTTACAAATACCAGCTGCAGAGAGTCCTTAGTCAGCTTTTTAACCTCTGGGAAAACCTAGCAAACAGAGCCAGGATCATGTTTTAGGATATATGTGACAATATTTCATGTTTGATGAGTCAAAACAACTTAATCATTGATTAAGCAATAATGTATATGATTCAACAAAAATAACGGTTGGATTATCTATATTTCAAATGCAATGATATGAAATCTGGTGAGATAGTTTCACACTATATGATACAATGATACCGGAAAATCTATATTGAATCAATTCACGTGTCTTGGGTAACTATACAAATAGTTGTAAAACCACCAGGTCTAAGCACCTGCCCGAATCCGTTTTTATTTTGAAGGGAATTTGCTATACGAAGCCCAGGAATGACCGGAAAGGTATAGGCCCAGGAACAGGGTCTGAGCTTTAATGGTGTGCTGAGACAGTTAAACTGTAATGGGACTCATGTGTTCTTCAGTGGGAGGATGGGGATTGAGGAAATAGTGACCAGAAAGGCAATTGGACTTGGGTTTCATGATGGGTGTGAGTGAAACGCCATGCCACACTGGCCTTAAGGAAGAGGGTCTGTGAAGTAGGATTGCTTTGAAGTGTCACGTGTCCCGCCTTCGGGTTCATGTATTTGTTTTCACTCCCTGCTCCAGTAGGATTTCAACCCAATGGGGAGCCACAGTGAGGCGGATATTCCAACACCTTGAAGTCCTTTTATCGGGGGGCCTTATGTGAGAGCTTTCCTCCATGAAGTCAAACTGCATGGTCCTGCGCTTTTAAGTAGAGGCCCCTTTCTCTTTGCATTTCAGTTGGTCTATGTGCAAAGTTATGGTGGTTGATGTGTGTGTTGATGATGCATGCAGAATGTGAAACTCATGCACTTCAATGGTCTCATTGCAGATTTATGATTTTCCAGGCTTTCGTGTTATTACCGTAGCTTAGTTTCAATGTTATTATTGCTTTGTTTCATCCTATTCTCTGATAGAAAGGTTATATTTGGTTGCATCTCTCACTCAGCTCATTCATTCATCTCTGGCTCAGTTGGAATTGTCAGGAGTTTCTAGAAAGCAAAACAGAAGAGTCCAAGCTCCTTAAAACACATCCTAAGGCTATTTGACAGTTTTATTATACACTGACGGACACTTTCACAGTGATCTGAGCTAAATACCCCCCCCACCCAGTCCTACATCTTGCTTTGGAGACTGTTTCCAGCAGCACAGCTAGCATTTAATGGAAATCTCAACACCTCCTGCAATGGAAGTCGACTAAATCTGCTCCATTTGGCTGGGGGACATCCCTCCATCTCCCTTTGCCAATACAAACAAGACCAGGTGTGTGCTAAGAAGATTTCAGAGCCCATTTGATTTAGCATTCATTCCCTTGCAGGATAAGTACAAAACCCTTTAATAGTTTCTGACAGATTGGTCTGCGAGTTACAGAGTGAATATGTTGCGTTAGACGTGTTAAAAGGTTTCTTTTACATTTGTAATGATAAAAGGATTGAATGGATTTTTATTGAGCTTCCAGCTATTCACATATTTTCCTTTTTAAAGCTTAAAGTACATTCAAAGCAGCATGGTTTCCCCCTGCAGAGTTTTTGAATGCAGTGAGTGGAAAATATCTGTATGCTGTCATGTTGCCATCGAAGTCTGGCTGTTTTTTTGCAGAAAAGGTGAGTATATGAGAGTGTAACACTGACAGATCTACAGTAAAAAGGAAAAACTAAAGCTCTGTATTATTTTTGCCCTAGTCCCTCAACAGAAGCCCTGCTGTTAAAGCTATACTGTACCATAGATGTTGGCTGTGACTGCAGCCCAGGGCAGTTATCGACTTTTCCTTACCTTGGATTAGATAACGTATGCCTTCAACAGGGCAGTGAATGTAGGTCAGACCTATAAGAGGGCTCAGCTTTCTCCACTTTTCCAGCCTGCTGTTCAGAGCCAAGGCAGTATTTTCCATTGCAGTGGCTCAACGATACAGTTTGTGTCTTGGCCTTTGTTTCAGATAGTACCGTTTTTGTATTGATTTTGTTAGTGTTTGGTATGGTGCAGTCGGCTATAAATCAACAGGGTATACCTATGATTGCTTGATGTTTAGTTGTAGCATTCAGGTTTTTTGGAATGATACTCTAAAAACAAAGAATAATAGGAGCTACTTTCTGCAAAAATAATGATATAAATAAATGCATGGATTAATATAAAGTAGCCAAATATAAAGGCATAACAATATAGTGTTGTCGAACCAATACATTTTTTTTATTCTGCCATTATTCCCTATTCAGCTATTTTATTTGTCTATTTTATGAGAGTTTGCCAGGGGGAAATGCTGGCTCAGGAGGAGAGAGTAGTACAGGGAGAAACTCTGGAAGAAAATGGAAAAAGCCATTTCCTGCCAAAGTTAGTGGTTCAGAAAGGTTGGTTCATTATAATGGCTTAATGGATCCTCCAGGATGCCTCCTCAGTTTACACTGTATTGGAGAGATGTTAACCAACGCTAAGCTAGCAGCCTTGTTGGTCAGTTCGAATGCTCAGATGTATTCAGCGGTTTAAACTTTGCCCGTTAATGGAGTAGCATGTAGGAAAGGAAAGATAATTTGCAGTCACTTCTGGAAATATTGCACTTATTGCAGCTGGTTTGCCTGTACCTCAAGGGCAGTGTTAGCCACACTGCGCCCAGTCAGGGTTAAACTTGTCTCCTTTCCAAGTCTGCATCAGCCTCTATGAATTACAATCTGCCAAATCAACTCCAGGAATGCCAGTCTGTTTTTGGGAGGCCGGCTCACATCCGTCAGTCCCTCCAGTTCCCCAAAGACCCTCTGGCACCACCCATGTACAGTATGTATTGACTGCTCCACCCAGCTTAATTAAGCAGGGAGGAGTAGGTAGAATTTCAAGAAGAGCCTGAAGAGTCACAGTAAACTTATCTATATAAAAATAGGCCTTTTCGTCCTCACAAACACAAAGGATTTCAAGTTTGATGAATGTGAGTCATGGAGAAGTTTGAAGGGAACAGCGGTATCCTGCAGGAGATGTTTGACTTCCTGGCTGAAGTCCCTTAGAGATTACTTGGGTCAAATCCTGGCAGATTAAGCAGGTCTGTCCCTCAGCGTGGCATGATGGATGTGCAGGACGTCTTCTTTAACTTCACATGGAAAAAAAGTACCCACCAGTACAGTAATGTCTGCGCTCTCCGTCTTCAGGCTGGATGCAAGATGATCTCAGGGCTTACAGCTCAGCTGGAGCTCGATGTTCAGAGAGGCAGGCTCTTTTTGACTTTACTCCAAGAGCACAGACTTACACTTACTCTTTGAAGGCACTATGTGTGTCATGGCAAAAGTTCCAAATCCAGATCACTACTACTGAGTTCATGGAATTGATTTTTTGGGCAATCAGATTATTTAACTTATTTAAATTGTTTTTAGCCGCGCTAGTGCAAAGTACTGCTGTGTCTAAATACAGCCCTACAGAGCTGCTTGTATACTGTAGATTCTTGTTTACATTACATTATTACATTGCATTTAGCTGACGCTATTATCCAAAGCGACTTACAATAAGTGCATTCGACCAGGAAGATACAACCTTGAAGAAAACAGAATCATAATTACATCAGGTTTCATAGAGCCAAAACATTTCAAGTGCTACTCAACTGGATATAGATAAGCCAGTCCTTTATTAGTATATAAGTGCTTTGTTAGCTGTTTGTAATTATATCGCTCAAAGTGGAGTCGAAAGAGATTAGTTTTTAGTCGGCGCCGGAAGATGTGCAAGCTATCTGCTGTCCTGATTTCAATGAGGAGCTCATTCGACAATTTTGGAGCCAGGATAGCAAACCCACGTGTTTTTGTTGATGGGAACTTGGGTCCCCCTCGCAGCGAGGGTGCAGCGAGTCGTTTGGCTGATGCAGAGCGAAGTGCACAAGCTGGGGTGTACAGTTTAACCATGTCCTGGATGTAGGAAGGGCCAGATCCATTCGCAG